>NW_027210773.1:0-87500 GCF_029030835.1 Brachyistius frenatus | reverse complement strand
CCTCTCTCTCTCTCTCTCTCCCCTCTCTCCCTCTCTCCCCCTCCCTCTCTCTCTCCCCCCTCCCTCCCTCTCTCTCTCCTCCCTCTCTCTCTCCCTCTCTCCTCTCTCTCCCTCTCTCTCCCTCCTCCCTCTCCCCCTCTCTCTCTCTCTCTCTCTCTCTCTCCCTCCTCTCTCTCTCCCTCTCTCCCTCCCCCTCTCTCTCTCCCTGTCTCCCTCCCTCCCCCTCTCTCTCCCTCCTCTCTCCCCCTCCCTCTCTCTCTCTCCCTCTCCCCTCTCTCTCCCCCTGTCTCCCTCCTCTCCCTCTCTCTCTCTCTCTCTCCCCCTCCCTCTCTCTCTCTCTCTCTCTCCCACCATCCCCTCTCCTCCCCCTCTCTCTCCCTCCTCCTCCCCCTCCCTCTCTCTCTCCCACCCTCTCTCCTCCCCCTCTCTCTCCCCTCCCCTCCTCCTCCCCCCTCCCCTCTCTCTCCCCCTCCCCTCTCTCTCCCCCTCCCCTCTCTCTCTCCCCTCTCTCTCCCCCTCCTCTCTCTCTCCTCTCTCCCCCTCTCTCTCTCTCTCTCTCCCCCTCTCTCCTCTCTCTCCCCCTCTCTCTCCCCCCCCCTCTTGTGACACACTGCAGGTTCCTTAATTTAATTTGTGCTCTGGTTGTTGGTTGTTGTTGTTTTTTTTCTCCGTTTGCGGCTCTCAATGTAAACAAGACTTGGTGACGTCACGATACTGAAGATGTTGCTGTGAAATCATGTTTATTATTTTTCTGATATTTTAAAAATGATAGTTTTTTTATTTTGGGGTTTTTTTGGCCAATTTTTTGGTGCATTTTTATTTGTTTTCGTCCCCTCCTCAAGTTTTCTTGTTGTTTTTCTGCACTGCATCACAGCTATAGGGAGGAGGAGGAGGAGGAGGGGGCGGAGGAGGAGGGGGCGGAGGAGGAGGAGGAGGGGGGTGGAGGAGGAGGAGGAGGGGGTGGAGGAGGAGGAGGAGGAGGAGGGGGCGGAGGAGGGGGCGGAGGAGAAGGAGGAGGTGGAGGAGGAGGAGGAGGAGGAGGAGGAGGTGGAGGAGGAGGTTTTTCTGGAGTTTGTCTCTGAATTTTTCCAGCATCTAAAAACGTGGATCAACAATTCGTTTATTATTTCATCTTGTTTTTTTCAAGCTGTTACTTGTTGATCAGTGTTTATTCTTTATGACATCACCGGTAGTATTGATGTTGTTACCATATATAAGATAATACCAATATCAGTTGGGGGAATCAGGATTTTAAATGACAATTAAATGTAATAATTAATAGATTGGAGCCAAATTATGTAAATTAATTTGTTATAAACGTAATATTACTTGACAACATTTTTTTATTATTGTTTTTGGTTGTAAACTGAATATTTTTGGACTATTTTAGACATCAGGACATTTTATAAACCACCTGATTGGTCACTTCCAGAGTCAGTAATGGAAATAACAATCACCTTTTAACGTATGGAAGATTTATAAAGGAGTATAAATCTGTATTTGGTTATTTTATGATGTGGAAACCTCTGAGTTAACGCCGTCCGTCTGTCCGTCCCTCTGTCCGTCCCTCTGTCCGTCCGTCTGTCCGTCCGTCCCTCTGTCCGTCCCTCTGTCCGTCCCTCTGCAGGTTTCCATCAAACAGATACGACGACCAACAACTGAAGGATGGCAGCGATCCCAGCAGGCGGTTCTCTGGTGGCGACCACCGACTACTACAGAAGTGAGTCGTCTCCTCCTCCTCCTCCCCCCTCCCCCCCCCCACAGCGCCTCCTGCACTTCACTCCCACCACATTCAGCCTCCTTTCAAATGTTCCTTTTTGATTTCACAAACCACCGTGTTCATGTTGAGAATCCGACATCCGTCTCCGTCGGTCTCGCCGTCGTTACGCAAACGCAGGAAAATGGATTCACGTCTTTTGTCCCCGTGAACGTCTTTTGTCCCCGTGAACGTCTGAAACAGACTAAGTGTTCACTCAGTTCTTCTCGGCGCAAATAGACGCCGAAGAAAACAAATTCCTTTCCACGTGTCAAATTTCATTTTTAATTGGGATGACTGATTGACATCAGCGCCTCTTTAACTCTTCTTCTTCTTCTTCTTCTTCTTCTTCTTCTTCTTCTGTCCTCCTGCAGGACGCATCGGCTCCACGTCCAGCAGCAGCTCTTGTGGCAGCTCGGAGTACAGCGGGGAGGTCATCCCTCACCATCCAGGTGAGAGCTCGGACCACACCGGTTTTATTACGCTGCAATACCACCGCCTGCCACTAGAGGCCGGCTCCTTTGATTGAATGATAATTTTCTGAAAAATGCAGGAGCATTTGAATTAAATGTTATTTCTCTGTTGTAGATTTAATTCCTCTGACGCGTTATGCAAAAAAGAAAAATCCACATATTCACCGTTTCCTACAAAACGAGTCGCTCGTTGTTCTGAGCAGAATTTGGAGCCTCGTAGGAAGTTCAGCAGCTCAGAGGTTTCATTGACGCTGACTGGTGTTTCCAGAGGAGCAGTTCACCAGAGGATTACAGAAACACCAGCGTCAGCATTGTTTGTTTAACACTCGTCGGCGGTAATCCTGCTTTATGAACCCATCTGCTGCTGACTCAGGTGTCGACTCTTTTCTTTTTTCCATTAAATCGTCCCGTCGCTGCAGCGTGGAAGTAGGTGAAAGGTGAACTTGGGCGTTTACACAGCCGGGTCTTTGTTCATGTTCCAGAGTGGAAATCCACAAAAAGTAGAAATACAACCACGTAGACTGTTTCATTATAATTGTGGTTCATTCATTTATTTTAAATGAATTTCTACCTTTTGACCTCATTCAGCTCGAACTAGAATAATCATCAAATCCGATCCGCTCAGGCTGTTAAACTGTAACGTGTTTCCCCCAGCGGGCTCTCGTTAGGGCAGCTGACAGTCGCCCTCATTCTCTTTGTATCTGCTTTTGTATGATAATACAGAGTTGGGTGGGGGTCAGGTTCAGAGCCTCCTTGAGAAGAGACTTTCCCGAGACACAATGCAAACAAGAGGAAGAGACAAATCCTTTGTTTCCATCACTATACGTAAACGTGTGTAAATGGATGAGACGCTCCGTGAACATGAACATGAAGTTAGTAGATCGCAGCAGCTGAACTGTAAATAGAAGCGACACCGATCGTGTTGTCGAGGAGCCAAACACGAGTTCTGACCGGGACGAAACCGGATCAGAGCCGGGCTGATGACACACACACACACACACACACACACACACACACACACACACACACACACACACACACACACACACACACACACACACACACACCTCCGTGTCCCGTCTGCCTGCTGTGATTACAGCCAACACTCGTCCTCTCCCGGGACGTTAAAATGTCAAATTGTCAGCGAAGGTTTTATGAATAAATGATTCTGAGTAGAAATCTTCTGTTCATCTGAAAAGTCAAACAGACTGCAGGAGGTGGGTTTATTTTTATTTTTTTAAATAAACTCTCAGCTTCAGGTGTTCCTCGTTTTGTGTCCACAGGACTCCCCAAGCAGGACTCGGGCCACTGGTGGTCCAGTTTCTTCTTCGGGAAGCAGCCGGGGATGACCCCGCTGACCGAGGAGGCGCAGCAGAAGTAAGCAGCTTGTTAGCATGAAATGTCGTTTGTGGAATTTGAAGGTTTTTTTGGGGTTTTTTTCAGTAAAATTGCAGGAAATGGCAAATGGAAAGCTCTTATTTTGAAGGCAGATGGAGCCTTTGTTTGACTGTAATATAGAAAACAAAGGCTCCATCTGCCTTCAAAATAAAAGCTTTAAATACTTTTTAAATCACATTCATTCAACAATAAAACAAAGTTCAGTCTCTTCCAGCTGGAAGTCGAGAAAACTCATTTAACATGTTCCTCATAAAACCACATTTCCCACAAACCCCGTCACTTCCTGTTGATGCGGTTAGCTAGCAGCAGTTTGTTTTGACAGTGAGAGAAGGGGGCGGAGCCTCGCTGGTTGGAAATGAACACTTAGTTTTGGTAATAAAGTCGTTTTTTGTTTCAGAACGGCAACTTTATGCTTCAAAAGTTTCAGCAGAGTTTCTGTTTGAATTTGTGCTCGTTATCGGGATCACTGCGTTTCCTGGAGGGAGTTTTGTTTTTTATGTAAACATGTCACTTCCTGTTGCGGTTGGCTAGCAGCAGTTTGTTGTGATGGTCGGAGGTTTTTCCATTTAAGCGTCCTGACGTGGTGTGATTGACAGCTCTAACCTTCCTCTCTGTCCTCACCAGGGCGGGGGTCTCAGGCACGGTGACGAACGGTCAGATCACCTGCGTTGCCAAGGAGATGGTGATGCAACGCCAGGTGAGCGAGAGCAGCGAGGCGGGAACCCCCACCGCATCATGATCCCACCGCCTCGGGGGAGGGGGGGTCGAACCAATGACCAACGCTAGGTGACGGGAGGATGTCCCGTTTACAACCTTATCATTATTATTTTTATATTATTATTATTATTGTTATTATTATGATTACTCATTGTAGTGGAGGCTGCTTAACTTGTTTTTGTTTGTAACCTTGCGTTGTTAATTTTTTTTTTTTATTGACACCAAAAAAGAAAAAAAAAAAAAGAAAAATGATGAAACCAATAAGCTCCTTTTTGTTTTGTGATGTGTGTTTGTAATACTGCGTTGCATAGACACACTGGTGCACACACATCCACACGCCTTTTGTTAAAGCAGTTTTCACTTTGGTCACCTTGTGAAAAAAATTGCAAATGCAATAAAAGTAGACTCTTGCAGCCTAAAAAAAAATCTGTGTTGGTTTCACTGCTTCGTTCTGTTTGTGCACGTTTAGAGCAGAAATGAACCTTCGACAGTCACGACGCCCTAAAGGAGGTTCGCTCGGATATTACAACAGAAGATCAGCTTGTCTGTGTTTGATTTATTAGTGTTTAAAAAGCCTTATTCGGCTCTGGAGGAGGTTTGTGCAGGACGGTTCCAGGATCAGAGGAAACTGAAATAGGAGGCTTCATGTCCTCCAGGAGTTGTGTAAGTCTGAGAGTCCTGATGGATAGAAAAGAAACGACTTCCTCCGTCCATAAGGTTTACACTTTTAGTTTCTATTTAAGCAAATTATTCAAATTTAAAAGTTAATTTTTTTCATTTTTAATATTTTTGCAACCAAAATGAACATTTTCCTTTTGTACCTGAACAAAAACTCCTCAAAGTTACGAACTGAGTCTTGCTGTGATCTTGTGAATTATCTGGCGGGTCCGTACCCGTTTCAAGGCCGACTCGGCAGAAACAAAGATACAGACTTCGGCTTTGAAGCAATTTCTTTGTCCTTCACTGATATGAAAATATCAGCTTCTGCAACAGAGTAAATAAAAAAATCATCAGTTTAAATATTCAAACTTTGAGCTGCGGTTGTTATGTGATTTCATACATTTCCCTCTTCTCATGTTTTTCTCCCAAATGTTATTATTATTATTTGATTTTTTTCATGCATCCAAACTCTGAATCTCTTGGGATACATATTTTTGGGTTAAAAGCATTTATAGAATTGGGCCCCGCTGGTGTGACGACATAACAAACAGTATGGGGAGAAGAAAAGAAACGCCTGCAGTTGTAATATCGCCGAGCTGAAAGTCCTTATAGCATAAAATGACCTGTCAACATATTTATGCACATAAACTACCAACAAAGTCCAACTACCGGCCGCCCGGCTGTGTAAATCAAACGCACCCTTTATAATGGGACGGGGTATTTAAACCCTCCTGTCCTCTCCTACTTCCTGTTGCTGCTCAGCTAACTGGACCGGAAGTTCGCTTGAAACACTTTTTATTTTCAGCCCTCGATGTAAATAAACCAGCGGACTCGATGACGTCACGTCGCCGGTTGACGCGGAAATAAACCGGTTTTGCGGATCTTCCGCCCGAATCAACCGGCGGACCGCCGACGCAGTTACGAGCCGTAAATCGGAGCTTCCGGTCCCGCTGTTTTGCCGGAGGAGCACCGGGAATCCTCTCCGGTCGTCACCGGAGCTCCACAGTAAAGGGAAGAGCTGCCGGTGGCGACGTGTGCGCGTGTTGACTGTAGGATCTCGGAGGATTTCCATCAATGCTGCTTTTCATCTTTTGTATTTCTTTGCTTGATATTTTCACGTCAGCTGACTTCTGTCTTTTTCCTGCTGCATTGTGAACATCTGGTTTTCATCACATTTCACCAGCTGTGATCGTCGTCGTACAATCCAGATCAATAACCGGTCCAGGTAATACTTCTTTTGTTGTTGTTGTTTGTTTTCCGGGTCACCGGGTGTTCGGAGGGAGAAGAGCCAGATTTATAAATATATATCTGGATCGCAGCCACGTTCGATCAGAGTCTGATTTATTGGGCGAATTCCTTCGAAGACTATCACCAAATATTATCATCACGCGTGTGAACAGAGTTAACGGATGAAAGAGGCACTTTTCATTATTCGTTATATTTATGGACAGAAATGCTGAAGATTTCTAATCTAAGATTATTTGTCATTTTTGCCTCATAAAGCAGAATTTAGTCCGTTGTAGATGTGTTCTGTTGCTCCAGGTTTTGTGCTTTAATTTCAGACTCAAGCAAACTTACAAACATAAATTCGATGATTTTTCTGAGCGAATCGTCATTTTGTTTCGTTTTTGCACCGTTTTGTTTTTAAGCCGCATTTCTTCACAGTTTCAACAACTTTCCTCCGTGAAGAAAGCGGCAGGTGGTTGAAAATAGTCTTTGTGAAAATAGAAATCGTTGACTCGAGGCGTCGGACGTTTTCACAGCGTCAACTTTTATCTACACGGATATCTGAGCGTCGTTTTTCTCCACGTTGTCCGTTCGACGCCGGCTTTAAAAATCCCCCAAAACATCCGAGAGGGCAAAAGAATCTGGATTTCTGAACTTCCTTTCAGTCTGTGAATCAATGAGGTTCGCTTGTTTCGTCTACTTGACGCGCCGGTCCGCCCGGTTGGTTGGTTTGGAGGTGGAGAGTTGAAGAGAGGAAGAAGACCTCAGAACAACGTTGACCTGAAGTCCTGTCGTTCCCATGACAACCGGTAATCCTGGCAGGATAAGGAAAGAAAGAAGAATACAAAGACGTAAAATCATTTCAGATATCTTCCTGTAGGAGAAACTTTATGAGCTGAATGATCTTGTGATTTTTGTTATCCGTTTAAAGGTCCCATATTTTACGCTTTTCCAGTGTTTTACCAAAACACATCTGAAACAACAACCTGCTGTGTCTTTAAGACACATGATGTCACCGATCCCGTCCTCTGATTGGCTGACTCTGTCTGGAGTGACGCGGCCAACCACGTGTTCTCCTCTGTTTGGTAGCCAGCTAGCTCCAGTGTTTTGTCTTCAGACGGTGGGCCGCAGGGCGCCGAGGCCGGTTGTACGACGTCACCGTAGGTTTGTGACATCACAGACTTACGGACGTTCAAGCGACACAGTTGCTGGATTTGAGCCACGTGCCATTTTTCCGTAGACTCGGCGTTTTGACACACGTCAAAGTATTCATGGCACCGAGACCTCCTTTACAATCAAAAAAGAAACGGGAATCTGATTTTTTTTTTTCAATATAGGACCTTTAATATGCAAATTAATCATGTGAGCTGAAGCTCACCGTGAAGCCTGATTGGCTGTCGTCCTCTTACTTTTTCTGACCCAGAAAAACTGTTCTTTAATAAGTGGGATAGATAGAAAGGTCAGAGTTCCTCTTTTCGACCTCCATCACTCATTCTTGTCCTTTTTTTTCTTTTTTATCGGTTGATTGAAGGACTTTTGAGAGTGACCTCGACCACCGTCCTGTAAACACTCCCAGCTGAACACTCCTCTACAAACACATCGTTCACTCGTGTTTAATGATTGATCAGATCGACAGAAACCAGCTTTATTTTTAGAAAAAGGAAACGTTCTATTTGTCGTCTGCAGCCGGAAAACATGGACTTTGGTTTGAGTGACAGGACGTTTTTAGAAGAAGCTAAATGTGGTGAGTACTCTGAACCTTGGTGGGAAAAACAGTCCGACTTCATCTGGTTTCAAAACAAACACGACGTCCTGCAATTTCTGGAATTAGAAAAACTATTCCCGACATTAAAGTCCGGGAATTTGATCACTGATTAATTGGTTGAATTGATTAAAGGGACGTAACTTTGAATCCTCTCTTAATTAAAGCTACAGCTGCTCCGTGCATGTTGTGTGTGTGTGTGTGTGTGTGTGTGTGTGTGTGTGTGTGTGTGTGTGTGTGTGTGTGTGTGTGTGTGTGTGTGTTTGTTTACCAGGGGGGGTTGTCATGGTGACCCACAGGGCGACCCGCCTCTGTGAGTCGTTCTGACAGCTGAACGTCGGCTCCATCGGCTCCGAACTCGAAGGCAAACCTGAACGAGAGACACAGAGTTTTTACTCTTTCTGATTTGTTTTAGTTTTTCTATTTGGCTGAATTTGTTGGTGATTCAGAAGCGAGAGATTCGATGGGAAAGAAGAACATCCTTTGTTGCTCTGCTCGTCTTTGAGATCGCCTGTCAATCAAAGGACGAGGGGGGCGGGACTGTGGCAGATTTTCTGCAGACAACATTATTTATATTGAAAGTAATTTGTTCTTTTCCATCAACAAATTTGCATTTTAATGATCAATTAACGTGATTCTTAATTAATTGCTCGGCCTATAAAATATACAGAAATATCACAATTTTCTCAAGTGCAAACTTCAAATAGCATTTTTGGCAAAAAAGCCAAATATATTTAAATTAAAACAGAAAAGTGGCAAATCTTGACTTTTAAGAAGTGTTTTTGCTTCATAAATACGTGCGGATTATTTCATCAATTCACTAATTGTTTCAGCTTTAATTGCAAAAGTCTTAAATATGTTTTGAAATATTTATGATTTTTTTTTTTTAGCATTTTCCCATTTTTATCTTGTTTTATTTAAAACTTTCTGCGAGTATCTTATTAACTTTAATCTCACAGGAAACAATCCTGATGTTAATTAACTCTAAGTTGCCTTTTAAAAAGAAGAGTTTTATCTTTAATGGCTCATTTTGGTCTTTTATCTGCTCTGATCTGCTGAAGTGTCCGAGGTCTTTAAAAGATCGAGGTCACCGCGTGTTCAACGCGTTCAACACGTTCAAACACGTTAAGCGTGTTCAACACATTAAGCGTGTTCAGCGTGTTCAACACGTTAAGCGTGTTCAGCGCGTCTCGGCTCACAGATGTCAGTCAGATGTAGTTTTCCACACGCTTGTTGTTTTTTTCCCTCGCTGTGTGAGAACAGTGTTCAGAGATAATGAGACGTCGTAAACTTCAGCTCGCTGCTGATTCAGTGTGTAAATACTGTGTGTGTGTGTGTGTGTGTGTGTGTGTGTGTGTGTGTGTGTGTGTGTGTGTGTGTGTGTGTGTGTGTGTGTGTGTGTGTGTGTGTGTGAGAGGTCATACTTCTGTAGAAGTGGTTGCAGGCGAGCAGACAGGCTGGAGAGTTGACCGTCGTCATGGCGTTTCAGAAATGTCGTCTTGTTGAGCTACAGGGTCGACAGACGGACAGACGGAAGAAAACATTAATGTGCGGCTCAGAAAAGACTGCTGATAAAATCAGTAGTTCAGACGTTGGTGAACTGGAATAAGGACAAAATCATGGTTTTTATGTCCAATTTAAAACAGAAAATGTAGATTATTTTGGGGGGAGAGACGTCGTGGGTGGACAGATGGGAGAGACATCGTGGGTGGACAGACGGTCAACACGGTGGACAGTTTAACATCCAAACAGGCAGAAAGAAAACACTTGAAGCGATTCATTCCAGTTTATTCAAGCCTGGAACATTGACGCTGCTATTATTAGATACTGTGTGTGTGTGTGTGTGTGTGTGTGTGTGTGTGTGTGTGTGTGTGTGTGTGTGTGTGTGTGTGTGTGTGTGTGTGTGTGGTGTGTGTGTGTGTGTGTGTGTGTGTGTGTGTGTGTGTGTGTGTGTGTGTGTGTGTGTGTGTGTGTGTGTGTGATGGTGTGTGTGTGTGATGGTGTGTGTGTGTGTGTGTGTGTGTGTGTGTGTGTGTGTGTGTGTGTGTGTGTGTGTGTGTGTGTGTGTGTGTGTGTGTGTGTGTGTGTGTGTGTGTGTGATGGTGTGTGTGTGTGTGTGTGTGTGTGTGTGTGTGTGTGTGTGTGTGTGTGTGTGTGTGTGTGTGTGTGTGTGTGTGTGTGTGTGTGTGTGTGTGTGTGTGTGTGTGTGTGTGTGTGTGTGTGTGTGTGTGTGTGTGTGTGTGTGTGTGTGTGTGTGTGTGTGTGTGTGTGTGTGTGTGTGTGTGTGTGTGTGTGTGTGTGTGTGTGTGTGTGTGTGTGTGTGTGTGTGTGTGTGTGTGTGTGTGTGTGTGTGTGTGTGTGTGTGTGTGTGTGTGTGTGTGTGTGTGTGTGTGTGTGTGTGTGTGTGTGTGTGTGTGTGTGTGTGTGTGTGTGTGTGTGTGTGTGTGTGTGTGTGTGTGTGTGTGTGTGTGTGTGTGTGTGTGTGTGTGTGTGTGTGTGTGTGTGTGTGTGTGTGTGTGTGTGTGTGTGTGTGTGTGTGTGTGTGTGTGTGTGTGTGTGTGTGTGTGTGTGTGTGTGTGTGTGTGTGTGTGTGTGTGTGTGTGTGTGTGTGTGTGTGTGTGTGTGTGTGTGTGTGTGTGTGTGTGTGTGTGTGTGTGTGTGTGTGTGTGTTACCATCACTTCACTGTTTTTTTCTGCTGATTTTATTTTTTCTGCCTCGATGCTTAAATTATTCAGAGCTTCACGGTTGCTCTTTTAAAAATGCTGAAATAAGCAATAATTGTGATTGAGAAAACAACGCGACTCATTTTGGGATCAACAAGTTAACGAAAAAACATTCCTTGTTTGCCTTTGAAAGATATTCTTGGCATTTCATTTGTGGGTATTTGCTATCATTTTAAATATCCTGTCTTGGTTAAACAGAAGTTTGGTATTTTGACGGGTATGATCGTGATAAGATGTTTAATCTGGCGGTCAAAGTCAACAACATGTTTGTTTACGTGTCTGGCCTTATCCAGTCTGTATATTCAGCGCCGGCCATCAGTGCATCCCTGTTAACTTTAGATAAGTTACTTTTTGTGGAAACAGAAAAGTCTGAAAATATTTGTTTTAGTGTTGAAATCTGAGCAGCCGGTAAATGTCATTTTTGACGAGAGGTTTTGAAATGTCCGCTGCTCCAGTTTGGCCTTCAATGAATGAACAGTTAAAGTTACATAAAATAGTATCGCAGACACTAAAAGAGTTTCGGTTCCTCCGAAGTACTTATATGTGTCTACAACTTCAAACTCCCCACCAGGTGTTATACTCTCATTATTATTCTGAAAACAATGATGAGTTCTGCAGTTTGTGATACGTGAAGGTGAAGGAAGTCGTCATGACACCATCAGATGCTTTGAGAAGAAGCTGTGTTCCTAAAAGACACTTTCATTTCATGCATTTAAAGCTTTTGTGTCCCTTTTGACATGTAAATATTAGAGACAGAACATAAAGACGTATCCGGAAACAGCTGCAGCTGCGGTGCGGTTGTTGGAGAGTTCAGTTTAAAGCCGACAGCGTATTTGAAGTCGATGTTGTTTCTGACACACTTTCGTGGAGGCGCTGCTGCGTTCCCGGTTGCGTGAGTGTGTTTTGGTCACATTGGGGTGAAGATAAATTGAAGATAAATTCCTCTGCAGCTCTGAGCCCGTCTGGTATTTCATGTGTAGGTGACCTCCCTTCACAGGCCGGAGCTGATTGAACCCCAGCTCGTCCAAATATGGTCACTTCCTGCTCCAAACCGCTCCGAGCTGGCAAAGATGGTGACGGACAGAATCTGAACTGGAGGATTCATAAACCAACGATGACATCACTGATGGTTGATGACATCACTGATGGATGATGACATCACTGATGGTTTCAGTCTGATCTTCAGCAGTTAAATACATAATGAAGAATATTAAATACACGTTAAACTAATTCAAGGACGTCAACCACAGACACCAGATCTGTCCAGTGAATCCAACGGGACTGAGATCTGATTGTTTCAAGTCATTGCTGCTCAGTGTGTCACGCTATAAAGTGCTGCGTTATGAACTTGATAATGAAATGTGGTGATGAAGATGAGTGTAATCCTGACACGACGTGTAACATGCGTAACATCGTCTGCCTCCGTGTTGCACAACAGTAACCTGAACAGTTGAAACATGCCAGGATGTAGGTGAAAGGTCGTGTTGGTTCTTCCTCTTCTAGAGTTCCCTTTTCTTCCCTCTAACCTGAAACCATGTGGGTTCATTCATCTGCACATCTCCTGCACACATGCAGACATGCAGAGATCCTCCATTATCTTCAGAAAATAAATAATAGTATGCAGATAATGTGTCATTATTCTACCATGATGCATCAACTGAACAGGGAAGGATGGAGGAAAGGAAAGAGGAAGTAGAAAGACAGGAGGACAGAAAGGAGAAGGAAAAACATGTAGAGAAGCAAATATGGAAATCAAAATAAAGGGAAGGAAGAAACACAGAGGGAAGGAAAGAAAGGAGGGAAGGAAAGAAACATGTGAGGACAGAAAGAGGGAAGGAAAGAAGGAAAGAAACAAGGAAGGAAACAAGGAAGGAAAGAAGGAAAGAAACATGTGAGGACAGAAAGAGGGAAGGAAAGAAGGAAAGAAACAAGGAAGGAAACAAGGAAGGAAAGAAGGAAAGAAACATGTGAGGACAGAAAGAGGGAAGGAAAGAAGGAAAGAAACAAGGAAGGAAACAAGGAAGGAAAGAAGGAAAGAGAAGGAGGACAAAAGAACATGATTCACTTCTGAAACTCCTGAAACTTCCCTGCCTGGTCTGAAGGTCTGTGATGGATGTACGTACGTCGAGCTCGTGCTCCGACCTCCTCGTCTCTTTAAATCCTCTCTGTTCGATAAGAAGCCTCCGAAGGAGCCGGACGGCTGCAGCGCTGCAGAATCCTGAAGATTTCACATAGAAAAATGTTCAGGAAATGAAGTGAACATCTGCAGGTTTCCTCGGAGGGCAGCGACGGTGGGAGGGGCCTCTCTTTTTTATTTTTTCTACCCGTTGGGTCAGGTAGCGTCCAAATCAAAAGGTCAGCAGCAGTTTTTATGTCACGGACACACTGCTGCTTAAATTAGTTGTGCTGTGACCCACATTGGAGGAGGATATAGGTCAGAGGTCACAGTCACATAACCGCAGGGTTTCCTTCCTCTAACGTGACGCGGTACAAAACAAAAAAGCTCTGATTTTTATGTGAATTATGAAATTTGTTAACACTCATCAACTGTCAATCAAATAGTGAAGGCGGGTCTGTGGTCTTTCTCAGACTGACGATCTGCAGGTCTTGAAATGTCCATTTAATCACAAAAGGTCTGTTAAACCCATGTTTTCTTGCTGCTGTGTGTTTGTGGCCTGTTAGACGGACCAGAAGACTAAAAGTGTGATTGTTTCTCTTTTGTTGAGTTTTTTTAAGTCAGAGTTGAAGCAAACACTTCATGTTTTTCAATATTTTTTGCAAAAAAAAAATAAGACAAAATTTTGACTTTTAAACATTCAGTCAGTGAAGAGATGTTTAAAGTAGAAATGGGACATGATTTTTGAATATTCACATAATCGCTAAAATATCAAAATGTATTAGTATATACCCCCATCGTCCTTCCTTAGGAGTCATGTGTTCCTCCTGTCAGAAGGTGGCGGTAATGAGTCTGGAAGCTGTTCGCCAGCCGCCATTAAACCACAAAAAGAGAAGAATCAGATACCAGCTCCAAAATTGCTTTTCTTTTTACTTGTACTGCGGCTGCCCTTACAAAGTATATACTGTAGTATGTAGTATGTAGTATGTAGTATGTAGTATGTGGAACACGCTACTTCATCATATAAAATATGCCTCGAACTTTGACCCTCTCGGTCGTACCGTCAAAATCCGAAGTAAAAGTAGAAATAATTTGATTCCTTTTAATGCGTCTTCTTCCTGCATTCAGATTCAGTTTCTCAACGTAATTATTCAAGTAGAGCAACTTAAATATGAATTAAGAAGATGAATACATTTGAATATTTCTGTCCTCCGTCTTTAATCCACGTTCACGTCTCAGTCTGACGGGGGAAGAAACAGCCGCTCTGTTTCTGGTCCTGAAACTTCATCTCTGGATTATTTTAATGGGATTTCTGCTCTTTTGGTTGTCGGAGGAGAGTTTGACTCACTTTCATTATTCTGCAACGAAACAGCAGATTTCTCCCTTTTTGATGAACTTTCCAAACTAAAGGTCTCACGATGAGACGGCCTGTTGACGGCGTCTCGTCTGAGTCTACAGTCGAGCTGCTTTGTTCTCGTTACGTAAAGAAATCGTCCCTCCGGGTGATACGAGAGCAGACTTCGCCCTCCGAACACACAGCGTCTGTATTAATCCGGAGTGATGAGCGAGGAGATTTGCCTGGTCAGCAGACGGCGGAGCGATAAGGTGTTAGAAGAAAAACAAGCCGTAAACCCCCGTGAGCTCAGAGGTCGCTGATCAAACAGCACCTCGGCCTCGTCGAGGCTCCAACGCCTTCATCTGCACAGAAAACGGCATTTTAAGTTTCTGCTGCAAAAAAAATAAACAAACATCCTGGTAAAATGATATTTTGCCTTTTTTAAAAGGTTTGAAATAAAGTAGATGTAGTGATGAGCGTTTGAACACATGCAGCGTCTTCAAACTGTTCCTGTTTTACCTTCAGTGATTCTGACTGTTGGAAATAAAACTGCAGAGATTTTCCTTTGAAAAGAGACCAAACTCGTCCACGAGGGACGGACGGAGGGACGGACAGAGGGACGGACGGACGTATCTGGAGGCCAATCAGCTGTTTGTTGTCTTGAGTTTTTACTCTGATCTCTGAAGTGTTTTTCCTCGTCTCCTCGGCAACAGAGCACCCCTCCTCCCCACCACCACACACACACACACACACACACAACTCCCCCCCCCCCCCCACCAGGTATCTTTCCACCACTCTGTTAAAGTGCTCTTTAGTCTCAGATGTGGATTTACAAGAGAATTTGTTTTTAAGCAAATACATCCGTCACGGAATAATTTACAAAAATGAAATCCATTTAGAAATAAAGGTTTTGTAATATTTTTATAAAATGAGACGTTTTAGGTGTCCAGGTGGTAAATAAATGAAAGTAACACTTCTTATTACCTTTTGTTAATTGATTTTTCTTTTTAATAGCTTCATCTACAAAATGTCAGAAGAAAAACATTTTAAATACTTCTTAAAGAGCCAGTTATAATTTTATGTATAAAGAAATTAGATGTCTTGTTTTGTCCAACCGGCAGTCAAAAATATAAAAATATTCAGAAAATGTGCATTTCCCTTTAAGAATAAAATAAAGGGATTGTTCTAATGTTATTTTTTACTCACTTTTAGATTATTATCTACAGTTTTGATATATTTATAATTTCTCCACCCTTAATTTGAAGCAGCTTTTTGCTTTGTGCTGCTTTATGTTTTCATGTATGCGGCTGCAGTTTGTTTTGTTTATATTTCATATTAAACAGATGCTGAACAGCAGAAGTGAGATGCTGCGGTGATAACGCTGATGAAGCCGGTGCAACCTGTGGCGTTGTGGTTTTGTGTTTTTCCTCATCGTGACTTCACGGTAGGAAGTTCATTCTGTATAAAGGTGACGAGAACCAGGAGGAAAGTGACTTAACGTTTCTGCTTAAAATATCTCAAAACGTCTGAGTCATCGACTTTCTTCACAAGGAAATCAAAGCTGGATGTAATTTGACGTCGCCGCTCAGTTCGAGTATTGTTCAAACCATTTTTATATTGGCACCAGCACCTTCAATTCGACGCCGGTTCTTGAATGATGCTTTTTTTTTTAAAATATAATTTGTTTAATAATTATATATAAATTACAGTATTTAATTATCCTGTAGTTTACATGCAGTTTAGAGGGGGAAAGTGTAAGCCATTTTTTCTGTCCCCTCATCGCCTCATGCTGTCACTCAACTTGTTGTGGACTCCACAACACACTGGAATCAGTAGAAATTAGAGACGTGGAGATTCTTCTGTTTGTGTCCATAAATCCACTTAGAAATCATAGAAAATAACTTTCCTGATAACTCCGGATGTTCATTATTGTCACTGGAGTGAATTCTCTTCACACAAAGAGACTGTTGTGAAGAACTGGGTCACAGTACTGAACTTATTGGCCTCCCTTTACTGTAAGTTCAACCTGGAATGAATGGAGTGTGTTTGCTCTGAGAGAAACCAGACTGTGTTGGTGGGCTGCCATCGTCGGGTCGACCGGGTTCATGGCAGCTGTGAAAACAAGTCCATGAGATCCATGAGGCAATAGAGACACATGGGTTGGGCTGTTGTCTGGTACTCATACATAACATGTTGAAACCTGACAGGCCTGTCAATCAAACAGACACGCCCCCAAAAACAGGTGTTCTTGAATCTTCTTTTCTAATGAATGAGGGATTATTTTCAGATGGACCTCCAGAAAACTAATAAGAAGGAGTGACTTTAGCTAACAACACCGAGATAACTGATGGACACATTTTATTCACTTTGGATTTGATGAGAGAAGTTGAATGGGAGTCTATGGAGCCGGAGGCTTTTTGGAGCCGACCTCTAGTGGCACTCGCTGGTATTGCAGCTGAAGACACTTCTGGATCGGAACCATTTTACAGACCTGAAGCTAAGAACTCTTTTATAAACAGTCATTGTTTTCAGTCAGATCCACCCGCTGGCTCCTCCCCCAGCTCGTCCAAATATGGTCACTTCTGGCTCAAAAGAACAAAACAAGAAGAAGACTAAAATCATTGTGATTATAATCACTTTTACCTAAGTTGACCCGTGACAGTTATTTAGTTGTTGTTTCTGTGGCTGCCTGCAGGTCAGGAAAGTTTCCTGCTAGTTTATAACAGCAGCTCAGACGGGGAACAGATTCATGTTTCAGGCCACATTAATCCCTTCATCATCATCATCATCATCATCATCATCATCATCATCATCCAGAGGAACTCCTGCTGGCAGGATCACTGAGGTGATCTGATTTTGCAGGACTGCAGCTCACACACACACACACACACACACACACACACACACACACACACACACACACACACACACACACACACACACACACACACACACACACACACACACACACACACACACACTCTCTCTCTGCCTAAAGATATAGATTTATTTGCAGTTGGGAGGAACTGAAACCTTCGGCATTTCTGCCTCGTGTGTGTGTGTGTGTGTGTGTGTGTGTGTGTGTGTGTGTGTGTGTGTGTGTGTGTGTGTGTGTGTGTGTGTGTGTGTGTGCGTCAGCGGGGAATGTAACATCAACAGGAAACACACGTGCACACTGGAAACCTCCTTCCCCAACAGCCACAAACACACATACATATTAAAAATGTCCTCGAATGCGATCAATCAGAAAACAAACACTCATCTTCATTTTTGTTGTTATTATATTACTGAGAGACTTCAAATGTCATAAAAACAGACAGAGAATACAAAAAGAAAACCTAAACAGCCGACTGTACGTTTAAGTCACATCCTGTCTGCTTGTAAACGATGAGTCAGCCGAAGCATTCAGTTTCACAACAGCTTCGGGTTGTTTGCGGCAGCGGCTCCATTCACACATAAATGGGAAATCAGCTGGCAGTAAATCATTTACAAATCTGACTGTAAACATGAGGTCTTACAAGAAAATCTGTCAATAACATCGATGAGCAACACATTAAAAAAACTAGACGATTAGCGAGCAGAAAAATTACAAAATAAAAGTACAAAAAATAACGACTAAATGTATGTTTCAGGACTCAAAAAATGATTCTGAAAAAGGTCGAAAAATAAGTCTTTGCTTGTTTTTTTTTGAGGCATCACATCTTGTTCTTCGTTGCTTTTGCAAAATGTTACAGAGTCTGGAACGTACAAGAAAAAAAACGTCATTTTAATATGAATCTATATGTAAATATAAAAGTTACGCATCAGTTTCACTGGTTGAAGCTCAAAGAAGACCAAGTTAGAGTTAAATACTGAGAGTGAGAGGACAGCTTCAGGGCAACAGGACTAATTACTGCAAAACCTTCACTCTTCATTAGAGTTAGAAAAAGAAAGGACGCAAACCCTCAGTTACTGTGACTGCACTGCCCCCTACTGGTCGAAGATAAACATCGCAGACAGCTGAGAGCTTTTTCGAAACAATCTGCTGGTGTAGAAAATTCAGGCTGCATCCAGCAGTTCTTTTTCTTGACAGGTTTAACACAATGAAACCCAAAGATAATTAAATACTCACATTGGATGAGATGGAACAAGTGACATTTTGGTATCTTTGCTCAAAAAAATGACTGAAATTGTTCATTATAGAAATTGTCTCTATATGTTCATAATGTTTTTTTTCACATGAATCCATAATGAAAACGGTTGTTCGTTTCTGTCGTCGTATAAAAAAAAATACATCAGGTTTTGCAGGTTTGCACACTGAAAATATAAAAGTTTTGTTTTTAAAAGGGAGTCCTCAGTGAAACCATCCAAGTCCTTGTCAGACCCTCTGCTGCCCCTCTGTGGCAGGATGGCGGTACTGCAGGAGGATTCAGTCCAACTCGTACGAGCTGCTTTCCAGTTGGGCCTTCAGGGTCTTGAAGTCCGGCCTGTCGTCCGGCTCGGCGAGCCAACATTTCAGCATGATTTGGTAGAAAAAGTTGGGACAATTAGTTGGAGCCGGCATCCTGTAGCCTTTGGTAACCTGCTCGTACACTTCTTGGTTGTTAAAAGCTGCGATGTGGAGAGAAGCAGGTCGAGGGAAGGAAACAAAAATACAGAAGTGGTGAGGAGCGGTTAAATAAACTAAAATACCAGACTGGGACTTTCTCACTATGTTCTTGTACAAGCTTTAGTCCAGATTAACTACTTGTGTTTGAGATTGAATAAAGAAACAGTTTAGTTAGTCTATAGTTTATCAGCCCCGTTCACACTTTAACAAAAAATTACAAAGAAATTATTCTGTGTCAATGTTGCACAAATTGGCAAAAAATTACAAGAAAGAAATTGTGATTTGTCTGGTAAGGAAATAATCACGCAATCACCTCAAATGGTCATAAGAATAGTGCACATCACGTAAATAGCTGGGAATGTTTTAGTTCTCATTATTTTTAAATTGTTCTAAAAATCTGCCAACAACAGAATTTTTTTTCAAAAATAAAACAAAAAAAAGAGTCAAATATGTAGCGTACCTTTACAAAACAATCTGTGACATCTTATTTAAAAATAAGCGCTTTCCAAATACTATGAATTTAACACTGTATGATTCAACTGGCGCAGGGCAGTGCGATGATTTTATGATAAAACCACATTTCCAATAAATTCCGTCACTTTGTGTTTTGCAGTTTTTTTTGGTTTTGACGATAAGATGTGATCTCATTTCATCATTTAACGGCAGACCGTGTCCTTGAACTCACCCGGGTAGGGAACACCTCCGTAGGTGATGATCTCGTACAGCAAAATACCAAACGACCAGACGTCGGACTTGTTGGAGAACTTTCCGTGGCTGATGGCCTCCGGAGCGCTCCACTTGTAGGGGATCTTTTTATCTTCTGTGATGTAGAACGGCTCCTGAATGAGAGGAAAATCACATCTTTGTCTTCAGAACTGATTTGCTGGATTTGACCTCAGAGAAGAGAAACCTTCGTCCCTCCGACCCGACGTACCTTGATGACTCTGGCCAGCCCGAAGTCGGCCACCTTGCAGATGTAGTCTTCTCCCACCAGGACGTTTCGAGCCGCCAGATCTCTGTGGATGCTGTTCTTCGCCTCCAAGTAGGACATCCCATCAGCCACCTGGGCACCCATGTCGATGAGTAACGCAACGTCTTGATGCTGACCTTCTGGACCTGAGAAAGAGAAAACAACCAGCACAAAAACAATCAGATGTAAGAAGGAGGACTACACAATCCATTTTGTGGTGAGGAAGTCTTGACATTTACCTCTGAGGAAGTTGAGCAGGCTGCCTTTCTCCATCAGCTCGGTGATGATGTAGTACGGCGGCGAAGCCGTGCAAACGGCGAACAGGGAGATGAGGTGATGATGGCGGAGACTCTTTAGGATCTGAACTTCCCTATGAAACTCGCGATGGTTCATCTCGGAGTCTGGAGGATTCAAACGGACGAAAACAAATTAAATTAAAAAAAAAAAGAGGAATTGAGGCAAAAGAGGAAGAAGGGGATAGAAACTGAGAGAAGGAAACCACACTGAAATCTTGTTTGTTTGACAAGTATGAGTCACTTTTACAGCAATAAAAGAAATCTGTTGTTTTTACAAAGTCAAACGGGGACAAAATATCTCTGTCGATAGAAAATGGGATTTTGCAGCGATTAGGTGGAAGCTTTAGTCAAAACTTTGATATGTAGGTATAAAGACAGTTTGGTGTTTGCTGAAATGTACCTCGGTATCACCCGACCACTTGGTAAATATCTGAGTTGTCACGTTGCAGGATTGTTTCCAGTCTTTGCATCTTGGTGGACGTAAACGTTGGTGTTATTTTGAAACTTTTGGAGCAGCTTTTAACCAATCGGCACTGACCACCATTATGACGTACGTTGTGTGCTGAAACCGTAGAAACCATCTTTCCAAGTCAGCGTTCATTTGATAAACCGGGATGAATTAAATTACCACTCTTGAGGGTCTTGATGGCGACGTTAATGTGGTTTTTCCAGCGTCCCCGGTAGACATCAGCGAAGTAGCCGCTGCCCAGCTCCTCCTCCAGGGTGAACTCCTCTTTCGGGAGCTCCCACTCGTCCACCGTAAAATGATTCAGATCCGGGGTGTTGGGCTTTTTCTGATGGACGAAACACACGTACACAAATTTTGTACGTCACCAAGAGACAGAAAAACAGCAACTAGAAGATGTGATCAGAATGTGATGCACCAGCGTTTATCGCTATCAGACACACGAGGAACGAACAAACGATGGACGCCAAACGACGACGTGTCCCGACTCACCCTCTTGCAGGGGTTCCCCAGCGGGCCCATGTCTTTGAGGCCGTTGGCGCAGTAGTGCTCCACCAGGTCGATCAGAGAGCTGAACTGTCGATGGTGCTCCATGTGAAAATGATCGTCATCCGCCTGGTTGATCTTGAAGTGCTTCACCCGTTTGCTAGACCTCACTGTGGAAAGATTTGACAGGTCAGAAACAAGCAAAAAAAAATAAAGATTATTATTATTTTCTTCGGTATTTTAGGTGTTTTCTTAGGTATTGAAATGGCAAGATTATTTCTGAAATCTGGAAACGTGGTTGCTAAAGCTAAATCTGAGATTGGCCAAGTTTATGTGGAAAAGACAAATAATGTAAATGTTAAAATTGTTATGAAACTTTCTGTTTGACCTCTTATACTTTCTGCAGTTTTCCTGTGCAATGACAGATTATTAGCGACGTTTTGGGTGCGCTGACTGTTGGTTCTTCCCCCAAATAAAGTGGTTTTGATCGTCTGTAAAGTCACGTTTCGAATAGAAATGAGTTCAAACTTCCACCAGAAAACAAATAAGAAGGAATGAATTTAGCAAATGACACCGTAATGACTTGTCGAAAAAAATTATTGACTTTGTATTTGATGAGAGAAGTTGAATGGGAGTCTATGGAGCCGGAGGCTTTTTGGAGCCGACCTCTAGTGGCACTCGCTGGTATTGCAGCTGAAGACACTTCTGGATCGGAACCATTTTTCATACCCAGAAGCTACAAACACTTTTATATCCAGTTTATGGTTATAACTTTGGGTCATCTTTAAGAAATAGTTATTTTGGACATTGTGTTTATTTGTTGGTAGGGAGTCAGATGAGAAGATTAAAAACAACATCCCATCGTTCCAAAGCGTAGTCTGGCACATAAACCCTGAAAATCTGGTAAACATCATGTTTACACCTTGTTCATATTAAGCTTCAGAGATGCTGGTGTAGGGTGGGTTGTGTCATTCAACGGTGCCAGGCTAGCTGTTTCCCTTTGTTTCCAGTCTTTGTGCTAAGCTAAGCTAACTGTCTGCTGGTTGTTATGCTTATATTTTCCAAATATTTTCCTCCATATGAAATATATTCTTGTTGCTGAAGTGAAACCGCGATCCGCCTCTCGTCCTCCGTCATGCACCTCGTGTTGCAACGTCTTGCCTGAAAGAACGTATCCGATGTGGTCCTTCTCACTGCGGCGGATGAGGAACGCTCCCTCTTCGTTTCTGGGTCCCATCAAGTGGCTCTGAGCCTCGAAGCGGTTCATCGTCCCGTAAAACCATCTGGGTCGAGACGGGAAGACGAGGAGTAATTATTAAATCTGTAAAGCTGAAAATAATGACATGAAAATAGGTTGCAAATAACTGATAATATCTTCTGAAATGTGCTTTCTTCTTTAATTTATGTCACACATCAAAATACCTGCAGTGAAAGAAGTATTTTTTTCTAATGAGCTGTTAGAAAGATGCGACGGTATCGTTTAATCGACAAAATATACATTAATTGTTAATGAAAATGATCATTAGTTGCAGCTCATTATTACCATGAGTGGAAATAAAATATTAGAAGATTATTTCAGTTTCTAAATTTACTGGTGTCTGTAGAAGTGTAGCTGATTAGATTTAATAATTGTATGCTCTCCATTCAGCATATTTTGTCACCTTCATGTCGTTGGTCTTGTTTTGTACCACTTGGATTTAATGTCGTTATATTCTGAGATATGAGTGAATACTTTGGGTTTTGTCTGTTAAACACAATGTTGTTTTATCTTTGAGATTCCTCAAACAGAAGTCACAGGATAAAATGTCGTTCCGCTTTAAATACTTTGTCAGGTAGAAATTTGAAGAATGCAACAGAGTGCGTTGTACCAAAAGGTATTTACAGTCTTCTGAAGAGTCCAGGAGACGTGTAATCTGATATCAATCTCGATAGACGATAGAACAGAAAATGTGTATAAATATCTGCGGCTCTCGAGCACCTGTTGACATATTGGAAGAACCCCACTTTGCCCACTTCCCATTCTTGCTGAGGCAATAAGCAGCGAGGGAAAATGACAAAACAAGAAGTGGAGAGGCTGACTGTCATCATGTTTGCAACACCGCCAGGAGGCCCGCAGAGATGTAACGGACGTTATGAGAGGTGGTGCAGAGGAGAGACTTCAGCTAACAACACCGAGATAACTGATGGACACATTTTATTCACTTTGGATTTGATGAGAGAAGTTGAATGGGAGTCTATGGAGCCGGAGGCTTTTTGGAGCCGACCTCTAGTGGCACTCGCTGGTATTGCAGCTGAAGACACTTCTGGATCAGAACCAGTTTACAGACCTGAAGCTACGAACATTTTTATAAACAGTTTGTTTTTGTATCCAAAGCTGCACACACATCATTAAAAAACAGTTTGAGTGCATGCAGAGCGATGACGGAGTCTCCTGTATCATCTGAATATATTCTCATCTGAACTCATGAACCTTTAATCAAGTGTTGCTAGGATACAAGTATTGTAAAGATAAAAACACAGAATATTTTGGTTGTCTTTGTAGCCCATTTGATGATTTTTCTGTCATGAACGAAAAATATTGTGACAATTTGAGTTGCTGCGTTATACGTACAGTTTGACCATGTTTTATCTGTTGTAAAAAAAAGCTGCATGAAATAAGATCCAGATTTGATCAGTGTGTCTCCTGGATCCTTGAACCGAAGTCTTATTTATCAGCGATAATGTTGTAAAGTCCAACGAGCAGCTCGCCGGCTGTAGAGTGTAGAAACTGGGACTTGTGACAACAGAGTTCATTTACACATTTCCTCCTGTTTGAGGACGGCATGAGAACCACTTGTGTTTTACGCAGGTTAAACTTCTGCTGGAGTCGAGTCGGAGTTTAAAGGAGAACTCGTGCAAATTCACACATAAATGTTCCACTTTTTTTTCAGGCTGGGTTCAGACTTCTGCTGTGAAGCATCGGTTCAAGTTATAAATAGGTTCATGAGTTCAGTTCCTGTTTCTTTACATTAGATAAGAAATACTTCAAGGCCAATCTGGCATGTTTTATTGTTTTAGCTGTAAAAGTTCAGTGGATGTCTGAATGTAATAAAATAGAGTTCTAAGGTTCCATTTAGTGTTGAGGCACAAATCAGCTGATAAGAGGCCGACATATCAGATTTATGTGGCTGCAGCTGGAGGCAGAAAAAGAGGTCGAAAACTGTGATTCACTGAATTATGCATTTTTGATGTTAAATTTAGGATAAGATAAGAGAGGACTGGTCGAGTTGAGGATGTGCTTTGGTGCTCTGTGTGTGTGTGTGTGTGTGTGTGTGTGTGTGTGTGTGTGTGTGTGTGTGTGTGTGTGTGTGTTCAGGATGCACAAAATCCTTCCTGTTGACATATATTTCTAACATTTTTTGATGCTGAGGAACTTTTAATTTATGTTGCAAGTCAACTTTATTGATTTATTGCATTGATAAAAGAGTGTTTGGATAAATTGCGTCACTCACGGTTGCATTTTAAGTGACTCGGCCCTCGCCAGGTAGTTGTTGGGCACGATCCCGGTGTCCAGGACGAGCCCGTTCCGGTCGATCTTGCGCGCCTTCCACCAGTCCCCGCTGCTACTCACGACGCTGAACAGATCTCCCTCCAGGAACGACAGCTCGTCCTCGTGCCGGGCCTCAAACGACCACAGCGCCGTGTGGATGGAGCCGCTGTCCGGTGCTTTCTCCTGGTGCGGCGGCGGCGGCGGCGGATGCGGCGGATGTGGCTGGATAGGTGGTATCTCCACACCGCTACCTCCTCCTCCACTTCCATCTCTATCATCACCTCCTCCTCCGGTAGAAGTGTTCTTCTCCTTGAAAATCCTCTGCCACAGTGAGTCCAGACATGGGCAAGCTTTCCACAGACACTCACCCATAGATGACCATGAACGGCCGCCTTCTTCCGCGTCCGCGTCCCCCGTGCGTCAAACTCAGCCAGGTGACTGCACCTGTCGGACAGGTAGCAGGGAGAACGGAGCGCGAGGAATCCTCGGTATGTGTTACGCAGAAACTGTTGCAGCTGGTCGGTGTTCACACTTTGAGTGCTGCTCTCAGAGGAAAGACAATAACTTCCTTATGTTGGGCAATAAATGAAACGGAGAGCGCCCCGCCTATCACGAGAGGCGGCACAAATCTCATTTTGTGTTCGTTTCTCCTGACTCATGACCTCAATAGACACTTAATTAGACGGATGTAGAGGTTGTAGGTCAAGTTTGGTCAGTGGCCTCTTTGTTAGGCAGCCGACATCTGTCAAATCAAATCTTTTCTAGTGCAACAGGCCATAAATTCAGGCAGAGCTGTTGGACTGGATTGCTTTGGATTGTACAGGCTGCTGTACCTTTGAGATGTCGTTAATACAGTATTCATAATGTGTATTGTATAATATTAAAACAATACAATATAAATCCTCCATAACTCAGAGGTTCCCAAACTTTTAAAACCATTTACTACTGCATCACAAAACAAATTCAACCACTTCCCAGTGCAGACACCAACAGGTTGATTTTTTTAAAGCACAGACTGTGAATGTCGTAAAGCTACAAAGAAAGTTGTAGCTAAAGTAAACTCACTAAAATATATAAAATATGTATCTGGCTTATTGTAGCTAAAATAAACTAAAAAGTGTTTCTGAAATCAGACAAAAACATTATTATTTGCTAATGCTAAAACAGTACATTAGTAATGTAAAATGCAACTTTCAAAAAATTTAAAACAACTTAAAAATTTGCGTAACCCTTTTTTGAAGCCCCAGAAAAGTTTCCAAAGTTTTTGATGAAAGTTTCAGTCCTTGTTTGGTTGCACTTGTCGTTCGTCTCCACCTAAACATGCTCAAGTGCTCAGAAAATACCCAAATATACAAGAAAAAACTGGAGTATCATGTGAGCATAAGACAAATACAATCAATATTATGATCGCAATCACAGACACGCTTCAAAACAATACTTAAAATACTTTATTCTTTGCATTACTGGTGTTCGGTACCTGATGGCACACAGGCAAAGACACAAACTCAGACTTGTGATTTGGTGATTATGGCTCAAGTTTCCTGAACTCGGCTTTGTCTGCTGGAAAAATGTCATGCATAAAAGACCAAAGTTGCATTGTTCTCAAATTGCATTGCAGGTTGCAACATCATTGTACAATTTTGTGGTGCAGAAACCCCCCGAAAAACAGTCGTCCGTGGCTGATTGGCCCTGCAGGTCTTCTTTACCTCAGTGTTCGCTACCATACTTCATAGTTTAGCGTGTGTACAGTGTCTGCAGTGTAAACATAGGCACTCTTGTTGTAACTGGCCTTTTATTCGGGGGCCTTTAGAAGAGCTTGGATAACTTAAGGCCTGTACACATGGCACCGTGGCCCACATGGCTTTTCAAGCACTTGGCCAGTCACCATTAAAATGCATCTCAAAAAGACAGAAACAGTTTAAATATTATTTTAGGGACACAGTAATCGAGCTGGATTAGATTACGCAAAGGGTTGCAAAAAAAACCACTTCGTAAATCCCTGTAACAGAAGGTAGACAGAATAAAATACTTGATGCTTTGCGGGTTAATAACGAGACTAACGGTGTGAAGCCACGCTAGAGGCCCCGTGAAGACAGGAAACTAAAACTTGTGGGGACAAAAAAAAAAGTAATGTCTGTCTGAGTGGTGCAAAAGTGAAGGTCAAGGGTCGTCAATTTAGCTTCTCTCAAATCTTTGTCTCCAATATTTCAATTTATTTGCTTCCTTAGCAACAGTTGCTACCACTCTGATGTCCGTGCTTTAAATACACTTTTTTTTAACTTTATACAAAGCCAGGCTAGCTGTTTCCTCTTGCTTACAGTCTTTATGCTAAGCTAGGCTAATAATAGCCTCCTAGATCGAGCTTCATAGTTACAAGTTCAGTTTGTAGGATGTAGGAACATAATATAATCTTCGTAATTAAGTTTTTATTAGTGCATATAATCACCTATAATGTTCAGTTGGTTGTAATCTGCCACCTCACCACTAGATGCCACTAAATTCTACACACAGATCCTTTAAATAAATAGTGCAGAACCTCTACATATAATTAAAGGTACATTACATTTAAGTCAAACATTTTAACAAAGTGCTGATTAAGGCTTTCATCGCCAGATAAATCTGTGTATATTTCACAGTAAACAGAGTTTTTAAATGTGGTGTCTGGTGAGACAAACAGCTAACTTACGTTTTAGCCCCCATGCTAACTAATCACGTGGCTTTTCCAGACTTTCCAAATGTTATCGAACCAAAATCGAGTCGCTTCCTGTTGGTCGTGACACTCAAAATACCGTATTCACCATTTTACAGCTGTAGCAGTAGCATAGGAGGTAGGGGGGCGGAGCCTGTGACGTAACAACGGTGTCGACAGGGTTTTTGTAATTACTCTCTCTGGCAGACAAAAGTCCTTCAGGTTTAATGTACGACTGGAGCGGAATCAACCGTCTCATCTACTGATGGAGAGCAAATAAGTGTACATCCCATAAATGTCAGAGTTTTCCTTTTGAAGAACAACCCTTGAATGCTGTATGAAAGTTGGAAGTGCTGTAAAAGTTAAATACTGGTCCGTCCTTTAACTTCAAAGCACTGATGACCCGGATGGGAAATTACTGTTTTTTTACAAGTTTAACTAAAAAACTGAAGTGTTGAAACGGAGGAATGTCTAGTCTGACATCTGTATTAAATATCAATCAATCCGACTGACGTCCAGATATTTAACTCCAGTCCAGAAGTGTAAAACCAACAGACCGGTTGGTGTTAGCGTCTCTAGACTCAAACCGCTAGCGTGGCTAAAAAAACAACAACAACCCAGCAAGCATTTAATTATTGCACATATAATCTCCATTTTACTTCTAGCTTCGCAGTCAAAAGACAATTGATTGATTGACGTCCTGGCCTGTGAGCTCAAAGTGTGCATCCACGGACATGGCACGTACAGAAGAAGTAATAAACAATCGTTTATAAAACACAAGAGGGTACAAAATTAAAAAGAGTCGGTTCTGTGAATGTGCTGAGGGCTTTTCTTTTTTTTAGGTAGAAGTGTATTTACACACCTTTCTCAGGCTCGTCAGTCTTTTAGCCTGAGAAATGAAGTGTTCCTCATTTTTTTGGTTCCCATGCAGTGTGTGTGTCCTCTTTCATTTGACCGATCATCCATCCGGAGCGTTTCCTCCTCCCTCCACCTCGTGTCCTGTCACACCTCCGTGTTTGGAAAGTACCCCGTCGTGAGGGCGGATTCCTTCTTTATTTTTTCGTGGTCTCCTGACCAGCTGCTGCCGAAGATCTCCGTCCTCCGTGTCCTCCTCCTCTCTTTCTATACCTCTATGGTCTTGAAATATATCCTGGCGTATATCGTGTCCAGCTGGCTGTGCAGGGCGTGGAACGAGGGTCTCTTGGAGGGCTCGGCGGCCCAGCAGTCCATCATGATGCGGTAAATGTTCTGCGGACAGCGGGTCGGACAGGGCAGCCGGAACCCGGACGAGAGCAGGTCCAGCACTTCCTTGTTGCTTTTCCCTGAAGGAGAGGAACAGAAAATGAAAAGTAATCAGCTCATTTTTGTAACTTTTCTTTTTCAGGCACAAAAAGGAAGCGAATGTCCGACTGCAGATCCAAAAAGAATTGATGCAACATCTTAACTTTTAAAGGTAAAATCAACATCACTCCCCCAACGTAATTCAGTCCAGATGTTCTTTAAAGCACTCGATATGATCACTCATTGATTAAAAAGTAATGATAAGACAGCTGAGATTCAACACTTTTATTATTGTAAACCTTGAAAAGACCAAAAGCAACATCTCACAATAGTGATACTCACTTAATCTTTGTTGAACTCTGCTTCGAGCCCACTGGTTCCCACCGAAGACATAAATCACACGTATGTGTCGTTTAATTTGACAGACTGGATATAAAAGAGTTCGTAGCTTCAGGTCTGTAAAGTGGTTCAGATCCAGAAGTATCTTCAGCTGCAATACCAGCGAGTGCCACTAGAGGTCGTCTCCAAAAAGCCTCCGGCTCCATAGACTCCCATTCAACTTCTCTCATCAAATCCAAAGTGAATAAAATGTGTCCATCAGTTATCTCGGTGTTGTTAGCTAAAGTCACTCCTTCTTATTAGTTTTCTGGAGGTCCATCTGAAAATAATCCCTCATTCATTAGAAAAGAAGATTCAAGAAGACCTGGTTTTGGGGGCGTGTCTGTTTGATTGACAGGTCTGTGCACCACCAGACAGGTTACAGCTATCGGTGGGCGGGACGCAGTATCGTTATGGTTTCCAATCAGATCAGTCAGATCCACCACTATTCAGCCTTTGTTTCTTTTTAAAGAAATGCAAACAACAAGAAGGTTTTAGCTCTTCTCTCAGTACGTTTCCATTTGGTCTGAAAACACATTTATTCCTGCTGCTTTTTATGGGAATTTTTGACAGCGAGTAAAATATCATAACTGTCCACATTTGGTTAACAGATGGTAATTAAAACTTTTATGATGCAGCTCTGTGAACAAACAGTTCAGTTCTTCTCTAAACTCTTCTGACTTTACAACACAGTGAACTGAGAAGGGTGGAACAACACCGGAACTCTTTCACACCCACAACCTCAGGATGTACCCGAGTCAGCGCTGCATACCTTCAATACCTTCCCATTGATTAACAAACAGATGAGCACACAGTCGCAGAAAATAGAAATATTCGTTGCTATACCTTCATAAGGCATTTTGCCGCGTGACATCATCTCGTACAGCAGCACCCCGAACGACCACACGTCCGATTTTACGGAGAAGCGTTGGTAAATCGCCGCCTCGGGAGCCGTCCACCGTACCGGGATCTTGGTGCTGCGGCTGGCTGTGTACACGCTGTCCTGGAGAGACGGATGGAGGTGAAGGTGAAGGGTTAAACACAACGGTTAATCCACCAAGTGTCCACAAATTAGGTCTTTTATGCAAACAACAACAACAAAAATGGCCTCCAGAGAAGCCTCATGGTGAATGAAAATGTCCTTAACGGTCTAAAATGATCAAAATAAACAAGAAGCGTACAGATTTGCGTAATGTTATGAAAGGTTGTATGCATCAGAAAAACAATATTCAGTTCCTTTAGGAAGTCGCAGTTTGGATTAATTCATCCAAATTGAACAAATCTCAGCAGTATTTGCAGGAGGTTCAAATTTCTATGGTTTATCTGCATTAAAAACTGCTGAATGTATTATCTGCATAAACTTTTCTAAATAAAACAATAAAAATAACTCAACTTATTTAGAGTCAGCGAACCACGGCAGAAAAAAAAACATGCAAAACAGGAAGTGACGGGAAGTTTATGGGAAATGTGGTGGTACTGTGTGAGTTAGGCTGCCAATCATCATACTGCCCTTCGTCAGTCTGATCATACAGCAGGTTTCATATTTACATTACTTTATAGCCTTATAGTTGGAAGCAGTGGCAGCAGCACAATCAGCTCTAGTGAATAATGTGCCGAAGATTGAAGAAGGCATGCTGGGAAATGGTACGCACCACGGCCAATCACAATGTTTATGGTTTTACATGGTTTAAATTATGAGTGTTTCATTTATTCACAGTAAAAATTATTGTCTCAGAAGTATTTATGATAATGTTTAAATATTGTCTCTTCCTAACTCAAACAGCCTCTTCATAAATCAAATATTCAGGCTTTTGTTTTTGCTCATAAACAAGTAAATCATGCAGATGTGAGTGCAGCAGCTGTTTTTTCTACGATGCTGAACAAACAGAAGGACATTTACATAAAGTATACGAGTGTTAACGGACAGAAAGCAGAATATACATAAAAGAAAATAGACCAAAAAAAAAATGCTTCTAGAAAACAACAACTAAAAACTCTCCTGCGTGTATATTTTGTTTTTAACACACACACAGACACACACACACACACACACACACACACACACACACACACACACACACACACACACACACACACACACACACACACACACACACACACACACACACACACACACACACACACACACACACACACACACACACACCCCCGCCTCACCTTGATGATGCGAGCCAGTCCAAAGTCGGCCACCTTGCAGACCAGATCGTCTCCCACCAGGATGTTCCTGGCAGCCAGGTCCCGGTGGACGATGTTCCTGTCCTCCAGGTAGGCCATGCCCTCCGCAATCTGACTGCCCATGTAGATGAGGTGAGCCGACGTCAGCACCTGGCCTTCAGCGGCTGAGAGACACACACACACACACACACACACACACACACACACACACACACACACACACACACACACACACACACACACACACACACACACACACACACACACACACACACACACACAGAGTCACTCAGCTATGCTCATTACATAAGTGATGCCTTCAGAAGTCACGCCTCGGGCTTATTCATGAAGTAATGTGACACCGTGAAGGAACTCGGCATGTTTTTGCTGTATTAAAATTTGCAGTAGATTTTTAAATCTTTTGTTTTGATTATACAAAAGAAATGTTTTTTTTTTTTTTTTTTAGGATAATTTAAGCTAAATTTCATGCCAATTGTTTCGTGTCTGTTTTTAACATTTTTGGATCATGTAAATAGATTCTGGTTCATTTTAACGTGTTTCTCATTCGAATACGAGTCTCGTAAAAGACTGAAGGTTTCTACACCACGGTAGAAGAGTAATTGAGGGACGTTTCATTTTCCTGCTCTGATTGTAAATAATGACTTTTAACTGCTCGCTAAGGACGTGATTTTCAGGTGAAAGCTGTTCTGCTCCGGTTGTTCTTTACACACCAGATCATCACAGCAGATCCAGTTCTGCTCGGAAACAGCGATTACTGACTCTTCTGTTTCCTCCTCAGCCTGTGGAGACTTTCAGTGAAACACAGCAGACGTGTCAGCAGAACCAAAATAAAAGAGCTTAATTCTGTGCAGAAAGCAGATAAATACAGTAATGACATGCACCAAGAACTAAAAAAAACATCCGCTGGCATGAGGAACATGTGAGTCGACCCCTCACTAAGACGTGGCTGTGATTAAAGCCCTTTTGTAAAATGTCAGAACAATATTCCTGCCAGGACGCAGATTATAATTCCATTTGCTTTGGATTTGAAGGAGGAAGAGATTTAACGTCACTTGGCCTAAATACCGTTTCAAAGGGCTTTCCAAAAAAAACAAATTGAAGGAAAGGGCTGAAATTCTCCAACCGAGGATGCAGGTAGAGTAACCGGCTTCTGGAAACCTCTCGGCACATTAAAGCAGCCGCTCAGAAACAGGAAATGAATCCCAACAAAATGCTTTCTGTCGGCGAGGAATTGATGTCACCGATTTACCGCAAGATCTCTGATCTCATTGATGGATTCCAGTATTACAGAAAGAAATTCAACTTAAATTGGTCACAAAATAAAGTTTACAATGATTTGTGGGTTATTTTTGGGTTCTCACAAATACCTTTTTTTCAGTCTACACTCAAAGCAGTTTGAACATGTAAACAATGTTTACAAATGCACACAACATTATCTGAATAAACAATTGCTTGAAGCAGTATTTATCTTTTACTTAAGTAAAAGTACTATTACTCATTGAAAAATATACTGAATTACAAGAAGTCTGCATCAAAAATCTTACTGAAGTAAAAGTACACAAGTGCCGTCAGCAAAATGTACTTAAATTATTAAAAGCAAACAAATCAATTATGCAAAATGTCCCACTTTAGAGTGTTTTTATATTCATCAGATGTAAATTAAGCAGAATTTGAATGTTGTTATTAAAGAGCTGATTGTAACACATGATACTGTTAAAGAGTCAATCTGTGTATATCAATATACATATAGAAACTAATTATATATTTTAGGTAGAAAATCTTCATCTGAAAAGTAACTAAAGCTGTTGAGTAAATGTAGAAGATTGGGAATTTACAGTAGCAGAAAAATGGACATAATCGAGTACCAGAAGGGCAGAATTGTACTTAATTACATAACTTGAGTAAACGTACTGCGTTACGTTCCACCACTGAATAATTATTTATGTTCTACAAACTGATTTTGAACTTAAACTTCACAGATCTGATCGTTTTGGCTTTCAAAAAGCTTCCTGTTTGTACAAATGTTGTTTCATATTTATTTTACAGGTTGTTCGATGTGTATTTACGGATGTTTGTGGATGTTTGAGACTCTTCGTGTCGCCACAAATACACAAATACACAAATACACAAATACATGCTGTTTGAAGTGCTGCTGGGAAACTGGGACAGGAAACACTTCTGACAGACTGACTTGTTGTTTTCTTGGTGTTTGTGTGTCGACTGGAAAACACATCGTGCACAAAGCTTTGTAAATCTGATTTTCAGTTGGTAGATCAGAGATCGTGAGTGTTTTCAGTGTAACTTCTCTCCAGACTTCGAGCTTCATCGTGTCTGAACACTCACAGGCGAGGTAGGACTTCAGGCTTCCTTTGCTCATGAGCTCGGTCACGATGTAGACCGGCTCTCCTCGGGAGCACATGGCCAGCAGCTGGATGAGCTTCGGGTGATGGAGGCTCTTCAGCGCCTGGACCTCCTTCACAAACTCGTCCTGCTTCGTGTCCTCTGGAGGAGGAAGAAGAGGAGAAACAGAAATATCTCTTATTTCATCGTCGTGGTTCTATTCATCTTTGTTTTTGCTTACGTGTCGTTCATTTGACTTTGCATCCATCTTTATAAACACTCTTTTTGATATGCTAAATCTGCCAAGCGCAACTGAATTGTGGCAGAGCCCCCCCCCCCCCCCCCCCGCACAGTTCATTAATCCACCGCAGCGCAGAGCCCAACCCTCTCAAACCTGCTGCAATAATTCAGTAATGTGAGCCTGAATCAGTGTGAATGGATAGAGTCTGACGGTTCAGGTTGTAAATTACAAACGGAGTTTTTCAGACATTAACAAACATGAAATACAACGTTCATTTCTGACAGCTGGAGTCATGCTCTGAGGCCGCAGAAGCTCCGCCCACTACCAGGTGTTCAGGGAGGCGTGTCTCTACCTTGTTTGAGCATCTTTATGGCCACGTTCTTGTTCTCCGTCGTCCACAGGGCCTCCCACACCTGTCCAAAGTGTCCCTCTCCCAGTTTCTTGTGGAGTTTGAACTCCTCCCGCGGCCTCTCCCACGGCTCCATGTCGAACAGCTCCCGCTGCACAAACACAACACGCTGAGTACCGACGACTTCCACATTTCTAAAAACAAAAGCAGGCCAAAATAAATTCTGCAGCGACACGAGCGACCGAGCAGCTCAACAGCAGCACAGTTGTGTTTACACATTTTGTAAAGCTGGCATTTTAAATATTGTATGACTCAGCAGTTTTAAAATAACTCCTCAGACTACACAGTAAAAAGATGCTGAGACACAGAAAGAAGCTCGACTGTGAGAATATCAGAGTTGAAGCCGAAACTGCTGAGTTGCAGAATTTGCGTGATGCTGGTATGTTTGTTGATGAATTGTTCTCCTGCAGGAAAAACAGCTGGAAACACTACTGAGTCTCTCTTTTTTTTTTTAATTAAAACAAAGTACATCTTTAATTTGGGTTCAAAATGAGTAAAATATAAAGATTTTAAATTATAATTCTTGGCACGTTCCCAAAACACTCGGTTTTCTGGCGTGATGGAAAGAAAATAAAGAAATAAAAACAAATGTTTATTATGTTCATTTTTCTCTGCAAAATGTTACATTTTCCCTTTTAGATAAATCTTTTGTAATTTATAACCTTTGAGCATCATGTTGAAATAACCAAACATTCAGTTCTTCATCTGTTTGTCACATTAAAATATGTTTTTTACATTCACAAATATTCTTAATGTTGGTTTTCCTCTCAGGTTTGATGACATGATTTCCCTTCAGACGACGTATCAACACTTCAGCAGCAAAGTGTGTAAGTTTAAGATAAATGAGTGAATGAGTGAATGAATGGATGAGTGAATGAATGAATGATTGAATGAATGAATGATTTAATGAATGAATGATTGAATGAATCAATGATTGATTGAATGAATGAATGATTGAATGATTTAATGATTGAATGAATGATTGAATTAATTATTGAATGAATGATTGAATGAATGATTGAATGATTTAATGAATGAATGAATGATTTAATGAATGAATGAATGATTGAACGATTGAATGAATGAATGATTTAATGAATGAATGAATGATTGAATGATTTAATTAATTAATTAATGATTGAATGAATGATTGAATGAATGAATGAATTAATGATTGAATGATTGAATGAATGAACGATTGAATAAACGATCTAATTAATTATTGAATGAATGAATGATTGAATGAATGATTGAATGATTGAACGATTGAATGCATGATTGAATTAATTATTGAATGAATGAATGATTAAATGATTGAATGAATGATTGAATTATTTAATGAATGAATGAATGATTTAATTAATGATTGAACGATTGAATGAATGAATGATTTAATGATTGAATGATTTAATGATTGAATGAATGATTGAACGATTGAATGAATGATTGAATTAATTATTGAATGAATGATTGAATTATTTAATGAATGAATGAATGATTTAATGAATGAATGAATGATTGAACGATTGAATGAATGAATGATTTAATGAATGAATGAATGATTGAATGATTTAATTAATTAATTAATGATTGAATGAATGATTGAATGAATGAATGAATTCATTAATGATTGAATGAATGAATGATTGATTGAATGAATGAACGATTGAATAAACGATTGAATTAATTATTGAATGAATGAATGATTGAATGATTGAATGCATGATTGAATTAATTATTGAATGAATGAATGATTAAATGAATGATTGAATTATTTAATGAATGAATGAATGATTTAATGAATGAATGAATGATTGAACGATTGAATGAATGAATGATTTAATGAATGAATGAATGATTGAATGAATTAATTAATGATTGAATGAATGATTGAATGAATGAATGAATTAATGAATGATTGAATGAATGATTGATTGAATGAATGAACGATTGAATAAACGATTAAATTAATTATTGAATGAATGAATGAATGATTGAATGAATGAATGATTGATTGAATGAATGAACGATTGAATAAATGATTGAATTAATTATTGAATGAATGAATGATTTAATGATTGAATGAATGATTGAATGATTGAATGAATGAATGAATGAATGATTGAATGAATGATTTAATGAATGATTGATTGAATGATTTAATGATTGAATGAATAAATGAATGATTGAATGATTGAATGAATGAATGATTGAATTAATTAATTAATGAATGAACGATTGAATGAATGAATGATTGAATCATTTAATGAATGAAAGAATGATTGAATGATTTAATGAATGAAAAAAAATGATTGAATGATTGAATGAATGAATGATTTAATGAATGAATGAATGATTGAATGAATGAATGAATGATTTAATGAATGATTGATTGAATGATTTAATGATTGAATGAATGAATGAATGAATGATTGAATGATTTAATGAATGAATGAATGAATGATTGAATGAATGATTGAATGAACGAATGAATGAATGAGTGAATGAATGAACAATTGAATGAATGATTGAATGAATTTAAATGGACAACAGATCAGTTTAAATAAATGTCACATGAATTCAGTAATTTTATGACAAATTTATTGCCATCAACAATCAGGTGCCACAAAACATTTCCTTCGAATGATCAAAGTCAAACAATCAATGAAATGTTGATCAATAAATTAAATAACTATTAGGTAAAAAATTTAAACGAATACGAAACAACAAATCATTGTGATTTAATATTAAAAAAAGAATTTGAAGTGTTGATCAGGTGACACATAAAACAACGTGTTGCTCAACTTTATCAACACAGAAAAGTTACCAGACTAAAGATTTAAGTACATTTTCCAAAACAAACTGAAATTAAAAAAAAAGGACAAATAAATTGAAATCAGGGACGTTTGGTTTCATCTTTTTGCTGCATTTCAGTCAGTAACTTCAAACAGATTTGAGCTTTTCAGCATCTTTTAATCAAAATAAATGAGGCACGTTTCAAAGGATGGAAACAAAAGCAGTTTGTTTTATTAATCCTCGACTCTATTACGCATGAAATAACCTCACTGATAGTTTTCAGTGACAAATCGAACCACTTGGACTTTCAACAGTTTATCACTTTTGACAGTTTATTATAACATCAGAATTAATCTGATTTTTAGAGACAAAAATCAAACAAAGGAATCAGAACAACAAATGAAATCCTGCTTTATCAACTGTTCCTCTACGGAAACAAGAACCTCGTTCTGAGTCGATCAAAAAAGGATTAAAAGTATGAAGTTAGTTTTAATGACGGAACATTTAGTTTGTTGAAGCTTTAACGCTTGCAGGTGTCTCATCTTTTAAAAACAGATTTATCTCCTTAGTTTAAGACCTCAAACATCCGACTGAGTCCAGAGACACTGCAGCAAAGAAGCAATGAGATATATATATATATACACGTATATATAAATGATGAGAAAAACGTTTTGTTAAAAGTATTGATTTAAAGTCTATAATAAGCATTTTGGCAGCTTTGACGTGTACAGCTGATTTGTGCAGCTGATTGCTGATTGTTTGAAATATAAACCAAAAATCACAGATTTTAATACTTTAACATTTTTTTAAATCACATCAACTCATGAAGCTGCAGCAGAATCATAAAGTTCAAATAACACACATGAAAAATAAATCAGAACAATTCGTAGATTGATTCAGGTTTAAACATTAAATATTAAAATCTATAAAAACTATAAAACTGCTTTGAATTAAAAGAAAATGACACTGAAATGATGAAGAAAAATATTTTAAATAAATTTGAGGGTTCAGATCTGGATTTAAGATTCAGGTTAGGATGAGGTTTAAGTCTGGGTTAAGGACAAGGTTACGTCCTCATAAAGATAGAACGACCTGTGTGTGTGTGTGTGTGTGTGTGTGTGTGTGTGTGTGTGTGTGTGTGTGTGTGTGTGTGTGTGTGTGTGTGTGTGTGTGTGTGTGTGTGTGTGTGTGTGTGTGTGTGTGTGTGTGTGTGTGTGTGTTTTCTGCATTCACCAACGAGGACAAAGAATCAGAGGACGTCCCCGACAGCTCAGATCATGTTAAAGCGGTTTGTTATTCAACGCCGGCACCTGATTTTATTTGTTTCATACCGATACTTTTATTTCTTCCTTTTTTGAAATATTAATGTGACAGGTGTGGATTATTTTCCGGTAAACACTGCGAAGCAGGAAATGTTTTTGGCTGCTTGTGGAGAATCAGAATCAGAATCAGAATCAGAATCAGAATCAGAATCAGAATCAGAATCAGGCCTCTGAAATGTTTTAGACTTTTCAAAATAAAACGCGCTACAGTACGATTAAAAACTGAACTAATAATAATAAGCAGGTCACGTGATCGTACTCTAAAAAACGCTCCAAATATCTGATTGTGTTTAATTACTCTCTAAACATGTTTGTCTGCCAGCTGCTCCGTTTGTGAACGTGAAAGCGTTACGACTCATGAAGACAGATGAATTGTTTCCGAATGAACAAAAGCTGCTGGAATCGAGGAGACGCTGAAACATTCGGGGATTCGACGTTTGACTCGGCGTGATTAGCGTCGGGGGGGAAGTGCTGCTGAGAGTCGTGACTGCTGTTGACGAAGATCCACTTCAGTCAGCTGGGCGCCATTTTTAGCTCACGTAACGTTAAGGAGGGGAAAGAAAGTGAAGAATTCAAGTATCTCTGAAGATAATTATCAGGCACTTCATGTCTTAAAGTGACACGCTGTTACCATGGAAACAAGCCAGTGAGCCAGAGAACTTTTGAATGACTGTTGGAGCGTCAACGTCAAATAATCAAAGATCTTTTGCTCTGTTTTTTAATTTTTATTTATAATCTATAACCTGCGTTCTTTACAACAAAGAGGTTTTATGAAAAGAATGTAAGACTTTACAAGATGAATTATATGTTGATGCGACTGCTTTCAGGGACGTGACGGCTGCCAACTGTGTGTCTGTTGTACTTCTATCTTTGTGAGGACCAATTTGATTTTTTTAAAACTTTAAGGCTATTTTGTTTTAAAGTTCCACCTGAATAAAAAAACAAAAACAAAACTAAATTGAACAACTGGGAGACCAAAATATATTTATGCAATTTGGAACGACATGTTATAGTAAGACATTTTTTATAATATTTTATGACATGAAAAATGTCATACTGGTGTCGCAATTTTGGATGACATGTTATAGTAAGAAATTTTTCATCAAAACTGTAAATTAGAGTTTAAATAACAGTTTAATGACAATAAGTCAGTGCTCTTTAACGCTCTTTAAAGCTCTTTAACGCTCTTTAACGCTCTTTAAAGCTCTTTAAAGCTCTTTAAAGTCTCGACTGCAGCTCTGCAAAATTGAATGCGACAGTAACAGTCAGCGTCATGTCAGCGTGTCCTCACAAGGATAGAAATAAAAACCCAACCCCACTTGTTCAGCGTCCTACCTGCTGGGCGCAGGGTTCCTCCAGCAGAACCCCGAGGCTGCGAGGGTTCTTCTGGTAGTACGAGATCAGCTCTCCCAGCGTGGCGAAGGAGATCTTATCCGACACGAAGTACGCTCCGATGGAGGAGCGCTGGATCCTGAAGTGGTACACTTTCCCCTCACTCCGGGCTGGAAGGACGAGAGACGGCAGTTATTTCTACACAGAAACCATTTCCACCCACGGCCGAACTCAACACCGCAATCATGTTCGAGATGTCGAAGAGTTCTTGTGTGTTAAAATGTGATCGTTTCACCATCAAAGACGGACAAAGATGCATTTTCTCTGTTAGATGGTGATTTTGTGCAAAAAAATAAATAAAACTGAACATGCAGAGAACCAGTAGAAGGAGAAACATTATTCCATCTAATTGCAGCTGATTAAACATTATTTGGGTGCTTTGATGCTCAAAATATGTTAAAATTGAAACTTGACAACATCTGTCAAATGATTTTTGCACATATAGATTAGATGCAGTACACGTGGAGTTCAAAAGCATTTCATCATCTCATCTAATAGAAAAATATCAAGATATCTGCGTGTTTGTGTCCATTTCATGTAATTCAGACGCGGATGCGATGAATTTCTGCAAAGACTCAACACGTCCATAAAAACATGGACGTGAGAAAATGTAACAAATGTAAATGTGCAATGAAGCCTTCACACTCAGTCCTGATGATGCATATTTCAGGAGGACGAGCACAGTGAAAGTTGACCGCCTATAACTGCAGCACTTCCCCCGAGACCTGAAGGACCTTGAAGAATGGGAGAGAGGAGGAGGAGGAGGAGGAGGAGGAGCAACGGAGAGGATGGAGGACAGACGGATGAAGAGGAAAAGAGTCACCGAAGGAGAAACAGCTGAGAGCTTGTTCAAGGAAAAAGTGCTGAAGTGGCTTTAAAAATGTAGGTTAGTGTGACTGAACACGCTGGACTCTGAATGTTTACACACTTTGAGCTTGAAATAAACCGTTGAAATCAGCTGGTCCTTCTGGGTCCTTCTGGGTCCTTCTGGGTCCTTCTGGGTCCTTCTGGGTCCTTCTGGGTCCTTCTGGGTCCTTCTGGGTCCCGGCCCGGTGACCGGTTCCCCTTTAGACCATCTGTTCACGTCTCTCTTCTCACTCATCCTTCTCATATACTTTGACTTTTTTTATGCAATTTTGGACGACATGGTTTCACCCTCGTATGTTTGTGTTCTTGATCTCTTCCACTGATCTTCACAAACAGACTAAGAGTCCCACTGCTGTCTGTCTGTCTGTCTGTCTCTGTCTGTCTCTGTCTGTCTGTCTGTCTGTCTGTCTCTGTCTGTCTGTCTGTCTGTCTGTCTGTCTCTGTCTGTCTGTCTGTCTGTCTGTCTGTCTGTCTGTCTGTCTGTCTGTCTGTCTGTCTGTCTGTCTGTCTGTCTGTCTCTGTCTGTCTGTCTGTCTGTCTGTCTGTCTGTCTGTCTGTCTGTCTCTGTCTGTCTGTCTGTCTGTCTCTGTCTGTCTGTCTGTCTGTCTGTCTGTCTCTGTCTGTCTGTCTGTCTGTCTGTCTCTGTCTGTCTGTCTCTGTCTGTCTGTCTGTCTCTGTCTGTCTCTGCTGTTCTATTAACTCATAAAAATCAGCTCAATTGCAGTTACACATTTTATTAATACGATTATGAATCAATAATTGTAAAGTCGATCCACCAAACGCAGTAACTCTGGACTGTTGTCTCTAAATCCAAAACAAACATCATTTTTAACAGCAGTATTGCAGCTGGATGTCCAACATGGCTGCCGGAGGACGGTTTCACCTCTCAGAGCAGACGGAGGAAATCAAACACGGGGAGATTAAGACCTTGAGAGACAGAAGGGCAGTAGAGACGGGAGGAGGTGATGGATGGAGGACAGGACAGGACAGGGCAGGGTGGATGACGGGTGGAGGAGGAGGAGGAGGAGGAGGAGGAGGAGGAGGAGGAGGAGGAGGAGGAGGAGGAGGAGGAGGAGGAATGATCGAGTGGCTGAGAGAGCTGAACACTCGCAAACGACTGCAGAAAAGATCTTCAGTCGTCTCCATTCAGTCTCATGTTCACGTCCACAAAGTCTCTGTCTTTCTCTGGTCTGTCTCTGTCTCTGGTCTGTTTCTGTCTGTCTGTCTGTCTCTGTTTGTCTGTCTGTCTATCTGTCTCTCAGTAGGAAGCTCAGCTTTCTGCAAAAGGATCATTTATCATAAAATGTGATTCATGTATTTATTAACAGTTAATAAAATGTCCGTTTAGGTAAAAATGTTTTGGTAATAATAAGGTTGTTTGTTTCTGTTCAATAATGATGCAGCAGTCAAAATGAATTAAAGGTCCCGTCTTGTATAAATTCATATTTTTATTTCCTTTTCTATTATAAAGCAGGTTTAGTTTCTATATAAATCCTGTGAAATTGTCAAAATACTTTCACAGTACTCAGCCACTGTGCCGTTTGGACTCCCTTCAGTTTGTGATGTCACAAACTTACACTGATGTCATATCTCCGCCCTCAGCACGGCCCGCTGTCCTAACCTTTATGTGCAGAAAGAGGCTGAAGGAAGAAGATGTAAAAATATACTAAGACAGTTTTTGGGTTATTAAAACTGCCAAAATATCTTCTTATGGATCAAGACTGCAAATAAAACACCAGAAAAGTGAAATATGGGACCTTTAAAATGTTAAAAAAGCAAAGTGTCGGATTAGAGGACGATTTGTCAACAATCGGGGAACACAAAAGTTTTCTTACTTATGATTTACAACTGAAATAAAACTAAAGGATTAGTAAAACGATTTATTAACTAATTATAAAGTCATTAATTACAGGTTATTAAAATGTATTAATGTTTTCATATATTTAACTCCTCCTCCTCCTCCTCTTCCTCCTCCTGATGTATTAACATGAGTAAAGCAGATCTTCTACATACAAAGAATAACTGACATGAAAATGGAAGTTTGAATTCTGGTTTCATGAAAGAAATCAAGAAGACAAAATAAGAGCAAAGTGGGAAGAAATCAGGGCGGAAAGGAGACGTGTGAAAAGTAAAAGGTCAGAGGTCACCTACCAGAGATGGTGTACTCGTCGCTGTGACTCTCACTGATGCGAACCAGGAAGGAGCCATCTTTGTTTTGGGACGCCAGCAGCAGCTTCTCGGCTTTCACACGGTTTATGTTCCCGTAGTACCACCTGGACGGAGACGGACACGGACACGGAGACAGAGACGGAGGGACGAGAGGATGAACAGTCACATGACACAACGAGTGGATGATTGAATGAAGAAGAATGAGTTAAAAAGCACAAGTACAAATAAACAAACTACGAACTGACAGTCGGAGCGTGAAAAGAGAAACATTCAGTTTGAAGAGTCAAAGTGTCGAACGCGACGCGGAACGTCGACGGGAGAATTCTGTAGAAGTGATGAGACGGTTGTCGAGTCACGGTGTGTCCGAGTCACGGTGTGTCCGAGTCACGGTGTGTCCGAGTCACGGTTGTTGAGTCACGGTGTGTCCGAGTCACTGTGTGTCCGAGTCACTGTGTGTCCGAGTCACTGTGTGTCCGAGTCACTGTGTGTTCGAGTCACGGTTGTTGAGTCACGGTGTGTCCGAGTCACGGTGTGTCCGAGTCACTGTGTGTCCGAGTCACCGGTGTCACTGTGTGTCCGAGTCACTGTGTGTGTCACGAGTCACGGTGTGTCCGAGTCACTGTGTGTCCGAGTCACGGTGTGTCCGAGTCACGGTGTGTCCGAGTCACTGTGTGTGTCACGGTTGTTGAGTCACGAGTCACGGTGTGTCCGAGTCACGGTGTGTCCGAGTCACTGTCACACGGTGTGTCCGAGTCACGGTGTGTCCGAGTCACTGTGGTGTGTCCGAGTCACGGTGTGTCCGAGTCACTGTGTGAGTCACGAGTCACGGTGTGTCCGAGTCACTGTGTGTCGAGTCACGGTGTGTCACGGTGTGTCCGAGTCACTGTGTGTCCGAGTCACGGTTGTTGAGTCACGGTGTGTCCGAGTCACTGTGTGTCCGAGTCACGGTGTGTCCGAGTCACGGTGTGTCCGAGTCACTGTGTGTTGAGTCACGGTGTGTCCGAGTCACTGTGTGTGAGTCACTGTGTGTTGAGTCACGGTGTGTCACGTGTGTCCGAGTCACGGTGTGTGTGTGTCCGAGTCACGGTGTGTCACGGTGTGTCGAGTCACGGTGTGTCCGAGTCACTGTGTGTTCGAGTCACGGTTGTTGAGTCACGGTGTGTCCGAGTCACTGTGTGTCCGAGTCACTGTGTGTCCGAGTCACTGTGTGTTCGAGTCACGGTTGTTGAGTCACGGTGTGTCCGAGTCACGGTGTGTCCGAGTCACTGTGTGTCCGAGTCACGGTTGTTGAGTCACGGTGTGTCCGAGTCACGGTGTGTCCGAGTCACGGTGTGTCCGAGTCACGGTGTGTCCGAGTCACTGTGTGTCCGAGTCACGGTGTGTCCGAGTCACTGTGTGTCCGAGTCACTGTGTGTTCGAGTCACGGTTGTTGAGTCACGGTGTGTCCGAGTCACTGTGTGTCCGAGTCACGGTTGTTGAGTCACGGTGTGTCCGAGTCACGGTGTGTCCGAGTCACTGTGTGTCCGAGTCACGGTGTGTCCGAGTCACTGTGTGTCCGAGTCACTGTGTGTGAGTCACTGTGTTCACGGTGTGTCCGAGTCACTGTGTGTTCGAGTCACGGTTGTTGAGTCACGGTGTGTGTCCGAGTCACGGTTGTCGAGTCACTGTTGTTGAGTCACGGTGTGTCCGAGTCACTGTGTGTCCGAGTCACGGTGTGTTCGAGTCACTGTTGTTGAGTCACGGTGTGTTCGAGTCACGGTTGTTGAGTCACGGTGTGTCCGAGTCACGGTGTGTTCGAGTCCCGCCTGTTTGCTCAGACATCTGATACCGGCCGTGTTTACTGTAAGTCTTTTGGGAGTGTCACAGAAACCAACGACAAACAGGACGAGAGTCTGAGCGACGTTAAAACAGACCGTCGGAGAACGAGACCGAGCTGACGAGAACAAACAAATGTTCCAGAAAAAAACATGTTTAACGAATAAAACAACGACACGATACAGGAGGGAAAGTAGCTGATGATTAAACGGCTCGTTTAATCATCTTTTCAGTGATATTCTCCAGTTCTGGTTTCTCCACTGGAAGGATTTCACTCCTTTCTGCTGTTTTTATATCATTTTAAATGTCATATTTTTTATTTTATTTTGCCCCTTAGACAATAAAAGTTCCATTTCAATGCGACATGTTGGGCTCTGTGAAATTATAACAAGTATTTTGTCACCCTTTTACAGAGAAAATAATGAATAGTTAATGAAAAACAAATCTAAATGATTTTTAGATTGTATAACTGATTAGTGGAATATTATGAGGCTTCATCAAAGGTGAAAATTACAGATTAAAACTTGGTTTTAAAGTCCCATTTTACGACACTTACTCAGTAAATTAACACCAGAATCTCTTCCCAGACCATAAAAAGATATTCATGTAGAAACAACTTCTGCTTTTTATCTATTTATAAATGTATTGCACTTTACTGCCTGTTCCTGTCACATCATGTATTTTTTATGATTTTAACCAGGATTTGTCTGTTTTCATTTCTCTTGCAGGTCTCTGAACGTTCAGCTGAAGTTTACAATCAGATAAACTGTTTTATGTTTGGATTTCTATAAGAGGTTTTTTTAGGTGTTAAAGATGAACTTCTTTCACTGTCTGAAATGATGCAGGTGGAAGTCTAACAGCGAAAACATTCACTCTCAAGGAGCATAGAAATGTCCCGCTGCCCTCAAACACACCGCTGAAACTGAAGAAGAGACGCCTGCATGATGTTCAGACATCAGAACAATAAAAACATAACTGATTATCTATAATCATGTTGAAGATCATTGATACCGCCGGAAACGTCACAAACCATTTGAACCTAAAAGCTTTTCGCTCGACACACGTAGAAATACATGAAAATCATATTCAGCAACTGTGCCGTTTGGACTTCCTGAAGTTTGTGATGTCACAAACTCAGACTGACGTCACATGTGACCAGACTTTAATGTGGGAGAAAAACAGCGAGCTGTCAATCTGTCACAGAGCCAGCAGGATACAGGAACAAAGACAAGCTGTGATTGGCTTCATAAAAGTGTGAACCAATCAGAAAAGAGGCTCATTGATATGAATGCAGACAGGAAACAGGTTGGTGGAGCTGCAGAGAAGCTCAAAAGAGGAAATGTAAACCGACTGAGATGGTTTTAAAATGATTATTTCCCGTAATGCAGATAACATCCCATAACTATATTATTTCTGTGAGTTTCTAAATGAAAGTGAGATGAAATAAATGTTTAGTTTCACGGAGCTGAAGTGAAAACTGGACTTTAACGAGCTGCTTCGCTTAGTGACTTAAGATGAGTCAAAAGATGTCAATTAAATCCTTAAAATGTGTCCTGAATGCATCAAAGCTGCTCCAGAAGCAGCAGAAGTTCTTGTTAAGAACAACAGCAGAGTTTTTATGAGACAACTGGAGGTTTCATCTTTGGATTTGCTATAAAAAATTTAAAAAAAGGCTGAAACTTGTGTCGTCACGTTGTAACATCCTGAATGAATCTGAGGTCGTTGTCGTCCTGAGGTGCGACACAATCAGCCTGCGGCGACCCTCCTCCTGTCGGCCGGTCGGGTCAGCAGCACCGACACCGACGGCCGAGTGAAGCTCGGAGAGGGAGCCGTGCTGAAACATGACGACTCCCCGCAGGCCGGATGAATAATGGAGGACGTGCAGCTGCACGGCGCCGCCACATTTAGCTCCTCCGGATTTTAAAGACACCAGGATGCTGCTGCCAACATTTACCGACCTCACAGAGCTGCTGAGGGATTCATCGATCAGCTGATCAACAGATGGACGCTATTCAAGTTACTCTACAACCAGAAACTTCACCAGTTCCCTCTGGAGGGTTTTTAAGTTTCTGTAAACTGAATATTTTCACAAAAAACAACAAGCCGCCTGAAAATGTCAATTTGAGCTTTGTGAAATTATGATGGGCTTCATATTCTGATTTATGGACCAAAATGACAGATTAATCAATAATAGATCAAACTATATGCAGCTCTATTTATTATTTTAAGCCTAAACTGACATCTTCAAACATGTTTTGTCTGACAAACCGTCCAGTTTAATACTATCGGCTGAAAAACTGGGATTTATTTGCTTGATTATTAAAATATTTGCCAGTTAGTTTCACTATTGAGCGACTCGAGTATAAAAAACAAAAGATATATACATATATATACAAAAACAGATTTTCTTTGGGGCTATTTTGCTTCATTTACAACTTCAACAATGAATGAATTGATTAAATCGACCGATTATTTCTGGACTTGTTTGAGAAAACTGAACTTTCACTGCAAGAAAATGATTAAAAATAACTGTCAAAGACAAAATGAGTCACATCGAGTCATTTAAGATCATTTATCCGAAGATTATTTTGTCTTTAAAGTGTCAAAAAAACCATGAAAAATGCCCACATGTTTAAATGTCTCCCAACACAAAGACATTCAGCTTATTGTCACGTAACACTAAGGAAAGGATTTTATAAATGTGTGAATGAGACAACGCTCGTACGAGGTTGTCCATCTCATGAACGAACTGTGATCAGATAACTATGAAGAGATATTTCCAAATTGGAAGCAGAGAATTTTACTTTGAAAAACTACCAATTCAATCAGCTATCAAACAAAACTCAGACATATTCCTTCATCAATCAATAACAATCAGCTGATCATCTCTACACAGCTGGAGGCGGTGGAATTGAACCATTTTAAAAAGTCAGAATCAAAATATTTGCCAGTTTGATTGATTACCTGACTCAGAAAATGAACCTCAGTCTGTCACTTTTTTAAGGAGTCATATAAAACTAAAGCAGGTGATGATGTAAGAGGTCAGTTCAGAGTGACATCATCACCAGCAGCAGGTCAAACCTCCACAAACTTCCTCCAAATATAGAAATCTCCACATATTTAATTGATTCCCTGCAACTTTCTGTCAGTCTGTGAACACGTGAAGGAAACATCAACAGAACCAGCACATTAAAGTCCAGTTCACACACCAGCACCACACGGATCAGGTGACACGTCAGTACCAAAGGAAAGCAGAACATCTGAGGGCAGAGTTCTGGTTCTGGACTCACTTGTGTTTGGCGAACTCGTCCTGCAGCAGAGCCACGTAGTTGGCCGGGATGAGTCCGGACTCCAGCGACCCGGTGAGCTTCTTGGCCAGCACGTACTCCCCGCGCTTCTCGATCACCGACAGCTTGTCGCCCTCCTTCACCGTCAGCTCGTCGTCGCTGCGGGCCTCGAAGTCGAAGAGCGCCGCGTACAGCTGCACCGGCCGCTTCTTGGGCGACGGCACGCGGATGTCCCCGGACACGGTGCGGATCTCGGTCACCTGCGCCGCCGGGTTGGCGATGACATGGTTGTGGTTGGGGACGTTCGGGTAGCGGAAGTCGGGCCATATCCAGTTCCAGAGCCGGCTACAGCACGGCATGCAGGAGCGGCAGCAACTCTCCATCCCGGGACATGAAGGAGCGGCGGCGGCTTTATCTTCTTTATTCTAACAGCGATCAGTGCGACGCGCTTCAGCGGCTATCGGTCCGCAGAAAAACGGCCTCTCACAGCCCGCGGTCACCAGAAGCTCCGTCCTCCGGGTTACCGTCCGTCCTCTGGCTGCACACATACTGCACCGCCAGCAGTAGATTAGCCGGAGGAACCCGTTTTTTCTGTTGAGATCGTGGATCTTAGCTCCGCGCCTGCAGTGCGCACGGTGGCTGCGGGAATGCGGAAACGGGAATGGAGGCCATCCAAGTCGGATCGGTTCCCTGCGAGGACTCGGCGTCGTGACCCGACATGAACTGAGACCGAGAGACCATGGCTCCCCGCCAAGAAAGGTTCATCCCCCGTAATCTGGATGGAATTGATTATTTTTTGTGCAGGTTTTTAACGTTCAGGTGTGAAACGGTCCGGTGGGGGGAGGAGGAGGAGGAGGAGGAGGCGGAGGAGGAGGCGGAGGGAGGTGAAGGTGAGGCGGCGGAGCAGTGCGTAAAAAGTTTGGGTTTGGCGCTCGGAACACTTCCTGCCGCTCAGACACCTGCTGATGGGAGGAGGAGACCTGTGTGTGTGTGTGTGTGTGTGTGTGTGTGTGTGTGTGTGTGTGTGTGTGTGTGTGTGTGTGTGTGTGTGTGTGTGTGTGTGTGTGTGTGTGTGTGTGTGTGTGTGTGTGTGTGTGTGTGTGTGTGTCGTCAATAAAGGTCATTTTTCTTGAGTAAATGATGGATTTGTTTTTCTTTAAACAATCTTTTCTTTCAACCAACAACATGTCCGGTTCTACTGGGTTCTATTAGGTTCTTTTTTTAATTTTTTAATATATATAAACCTGATTGTGAATTATCAGGAAATTAATCAACATTTATTTCTCTTCATGTTTTGTTATATTTTTCTGGTTCCTGAAATGAGCAGATTTTCTGTTTTGATGTTTGGGCTGCAGGTTGAAAACACAACAAACAACTTTTTTTGCATTTTATAAAATATATAATTAATCCATCATGAAAATAATCGTGTAGTTTAATGGTGTAAATCTGTATGATGAAGATCAATAAAGCTAAACAGCAGAAATGAGAGTCGGAGATGGTGCAGGGTGTTTTTATCTTTTCTTCTTCTGGGCTTTTTATTTATAGACTGTCGAGTTTAATGACTCCAACCTTTTATTTGTGCATGAGTTCTGTAGAAAACCAAGAAATCCCAACGCTTCACCACAAAGTGACGCTTCGTGCAAGCTGAGCTGAAAACTCCAAACTGATTCTGTCGTTCAGATCTTTTGTTGTGGAGAATTTAAAGCCTTCACGAGTCTCTGACCATCAGCCGGAGGTCCGGTTCAGCTGGAGGTCCGGTTCAGCTGGAGGTCCGGTTCCACACGATGTGATGAAGACTTCAGAAGGAAACCAGAACCGCTTTAAAAGGCCACGATTTAACATAAATATACTAATGTTTCAGTCGATTATTAGTTTAACGGGAGCTATTTAAAGAAATAATGCTGAGTCTTTAAACACTCGCTGCAAAACAACCTGAGGTTTGTAGCAGGTGCCAAGAATCCAATGTGAAGTCCCTCAGAGAAATATAAAAATAAAAGCAGCAGAAAACAGGAGCTTCTTTTAAATTATACGTCAAGTCATATTCTGATTTTCTTTCAAATTAAAAGACCAAAAAAAAAATGCTTAAATATCTTATTCCTGAGACACAAATGATTAAAAACACATCCAGGAAACACAGTGTTGCACTGGGTGATGTGTTCCTTCAAAATAAAAGCACTTACGATGACTGATGCATCGATAATAAACAGCATTTTACCGTCGCTGCTCGCACAGCAGGAAGTTTTAACTCCCTCATAAAGCACAGGTGGTTCCCAACCTCTGGCTCGGGCCCCTCCAAAGGGTCACAAGTAAATCTGAGGGCTTGTGAGATGAATAATGAGGATGAACAAAAACAGAAAATTCTGATGCACAAATTTTGTGTTTGGATTTTTGTCTTAATCTTTGTGAAATATTATTTTAATGAAATGATGTGAAATATTTGTCTTCGGTTGAGAAAAGTCTCTAAAAAGGTTGATATTTTTTTTTTTTGTAAAGAAAAAGGCTGTTAACGTGTAACGGCTGTAAAGAAAAAAAAAGTAAATAAGATCAAAGTACCTGAAATGTGCTTCAACTCATCAATGAGACACAAAGTGACCAAGACGGACTGTCTGATAGATAGCACACCGTTTTATTAGTATATTTAGCTTTGTGACGTACAGCTTGGGAGGAAACAAACAAACAAACAAACAAAAAAACTAAAACTAAAAAAGTCACAATTTTTTTTTTTTTTTTTTTTTTCAAAGTCCAGAAACATTTCAGCCTTAGCAGTGACATCACACAAAAGAAAGCTCAGTTTATCAATCATTGGTTTCTTTGTCATGGACCAGAGTGATATGTTCTCGTTCAAGCGAAACAAACGCGCCCGTACCGCTCCGACAAATCAACAAACAGAAAAAACAAAACAATAAACAAACAAACTTAGATTTCTTTTCTTTTTTCCTCGATCGTTTTTTAAGTTGCTTCACATATATTATCAACACTTTTCTAAAGAATCAAAATATTCAGCCACAGGTACTGGAAAAAAAAAAGTATCCACTGGTATATAGAATAATAAACACAATAAATATAAAAAGGATTTCTGATATAATTTATATGGTATCAAAGAGAGAGGGAAATGGGCCTTCAGTTAAACCTGTTTTTACAAAAGTGATGTCCTTTTTTTTTTTTTTTTTTTTTTTTCCTGAGGTTGAGTTTTGTCATCTGCAGTTTAAGTTTTGCTAAATATACTAATAGACTAAAGAGACCCGCGCGGGGTCCAAACATGGCTTATCATTCGCTGAGGAATCGTCTCCGCCGGGCGGAGCATCGTCGTGGCCCCCCCACTGTGATTCTAGTGTGCCGTGGAGTCGGCCGAGAGGTCAAAGGTCAGCCCACACACAAACACACACCCCTCCCCACCGCCCCCTCTTCTCCCTCCCAAAACAATCGGTTTTCGAACGGGGGACGCCGTCCTCGATGTCGGCCGGCGGCGGGGGGGACGGGGGGGGGGACGTTTCTTCACCGATCACCGTGTTAGCATGCCTCCGCTAAAAGTTTAGCATTTTCAAAGACAAAGAAAATAAAAAAATATAAAAAATGATAATCTGAACCGGCGTCCGGTGAAGAAACGCCGACCGACTGAAACCCAGAACGGCGACGCCCCTTCAGGCTCACCTGGAACGGTCACATGTGTTTTTAGTCCCATTTCCCTTCAGAGAGTGAGGAAGTCAGATCAACTCAAAACGGGGGTGTGGGGGGGAGGGGGGAGGGGGGGCGGGAGGAAATAAACAAAAACAAAACAAACAGAAAAAACCCAGAAAGAATTGCAAAAATCTGTACATGTAAACATCAACACTTCAACTGAGTCCGATCATGAAGAAAATACAGGTTTCACATTGTTGTTGTTGTTGTTGTTGTTTTGTTTTGTTTTTTACTCAAAGGTACGAAGAAATCAAGACAATCAAGAGTCCGGTACGAAGTCGAGAAAGAAAAAATATATAATGTCGCTAAAATTGAGTAGAAAATGCAGAAATCTAAAACACCACCGAAGAAGAAAAATAAAAACAACCGAGAAGCTTGTTGTTACGTTGACAGAAGCTCCGATAGGAAATAAAACTAAATGTTTTCGGCTGTTTAAATATTCGTGTTGAGTTTTAAATCGGATTAAAGAGGAACGATCGAAACCTTTAGCGCCACGGTTAGCTCGCCTGCTAGCATCACGAAGAATAGCAGTTCGATATTTAGTCGGTTGATTTACGTTAATGCTATTAGCTTAGCCTAGCATAAAGAACGGAAACGGAGGCAGACGGCTAAAGTGAAGGAAAAACAAAATCACAAATTTGTTGTTTCAACAACAAATTTGTGATTTTGATAAATTTGACTGTTAATCAACATTTAATCAACATTATTGAGGTATAACGAACGGAGGCTGCTGCTTCCCGCCAAGTTCAGTGTTTTTGTGCTCGGCTAAGCTAAGCTAAGCTAAGCTAAGCTAGGCTAACCAGTTAAAATGTCATGAATTATTTTACAGAAATTAGATTGGAATCAAATTTCTGCTAAAACTCTCGGTGAGAAAGCAAATGAGTGGACGTAGTGAAGTCTGACGGCCGGAGGTTGGAGGAGCGATCAGTCTGGAAATGTGCAAAAATATTAATAAAATAAAAAGGGTCGGGTATTTTCTTTTAACCAAAATGATCTTAAAGTTAATATAAAGAATTCCAATAAATTTATAAGTTAAATAAAGTAAAATACGAAGGAGGACCTCCGGATTTTAAAAGTCCTGACGACAGTCGTTTGTGATTTTATTCTATTTTAATGACGATCGGCTCCGAAAATCAACAGAAAGATGTTCGTCAAACTTTTATCTTTCTGTGCAGTTTTAAATCTCTGACGACAGAAACTGTTTTCTGAGTTAAAAACTTCTTAATCTGAAGCTCTGCGGGCAAATTTTTCTCAGACTTCACTCTTCGATGTAAATCAGCGTTGGAGGTCAAAGGTCGGAGGTCAAAGGTCGGAGCGACGCCGCGACCTTTCTCACATTTAAACCCTCCGTGGATCAAATCTGATCTCACAACATTTTAACCTTTACAGAGAAAAACACATGCTGTAAATCACAAAGGATGTCACACACACACACACACACACACACACACACACACACACACACACACACACACACACACACACACACACACACACACACACACACACACTCACAGGGAGGCAGGTAAAGGTCGCGGTGGAGCTTCAGATTCCTCCGTCTTCAATAAACTCCGTGAAGCAGAATAAAAGTGTTGATTTGAAGTCGAACCCTGACGAACGAGTCGCTGGAGTGTGTGTATGTGTGTGTGTGTGAGTGTGTGTGTGTGTGAGTGTGTGTGTGTGTGAGTGTGTGTGTGTGTGTGTGTGTGTGTGTGTGTGTGTGTGTGTGTGTGTGTGTGTGTGTGTGTGTGTGTGTGTGTGTGTGTGTGTGTGTGTGTGTGTGTGTGTGTGTGTGTGTGTGTGTGTGTGTGTGTGTGTGTGTGAGTGTGTGTGTGTGAGTGTGTGTGTGTGTGTGTGTGTGTGTGTGTGTGTGTGTGTGTGTGTGTGTGTGTGTGTGTGTGTGTGTGTGTGTGTGTGTGTGTGTGTGTGAGTGTGTGTGTGTGTGTGTGTGTGTGTGTGTGAGTGTGTGTGTGTGTGTGTGTGTGTGTGTGTGTGTGTGTGTGTGTGTGTGTGTGTGTGTGTGTGTGTGTGTGTGTGTGTGTGTGTGTGTGTGTGTGTGTGTGTGTGTGTGTGTGTGTGTGTGAGTGTGTGTGTGAGTGTGTGTGTGTGTGTGTGTGTGTGTGTGTGTGTATCAGGTCCAGTGTTTGAAATGTGCAGTAGAGGCGTTACGGAGTGACGACTTTTTACTCGAACTACAAAATATATCTATAAAATAATAAAATAATAAAATAATAACCGCGTGGTGTTTTAAAAATGTAAGAAATCAGATCAGAATAGAAACGTGTCGGCCGTTTCATTCGGAGATGTTAACAATGAGAAGAACAGGAGGAGGAGGAGGAGGAGGAGGAGGAGGAGGAGAATCGTCCTCCTGCACCGACTTTAACACACGGAAACCAAACAGCGAGCAAATTCCACCTTCCTAAAGATTGTCATTTGCTTTTTTTAAATTTCTTCTATCGTACGTTTGTTTTTTGTTGCGGCTTTGAAGTAAAATAAAAAAACCCTCGTCAGCATCTCTGAGGTCGACGTCAGCGCAAACGAACCGATGAGATCCGATCGCGACGAAACACGTTTAATTTATCGTTTGCCGTGAACGAAACGACCTCGAAGGCTCGCTGGTGTTCGGTCACGTGACTTCTTCCTTCAAAGAAAAATTCACAGGCGCCATTTAAAGAAGCAGAGGAGCTTTCAGAGAGGGAGGGGGGGGGGATGGACGGGAGGGGGGGTGGATGGGGGAGGGGGATGGATGAGGGAGGAGGGGGGTGGATGAGGGAGGAGGGGGATGGATTGGGGGGGGTGGATGGGGGAGGGGGATGGATGGGGGAGGAGGGGGATGGATTGGGGGGGGGTGGATGAGGGAGGAGGGGGTGGATTGGGGGGGGGTGGATGAGGGAGGAGGGGGGTGGATTGGGGGGGTGGATGGGGGAGGAGGGGGGTGGATTGGGGGGGGTGGATGGGGGAGGAGGGGGTGGATGGGGGGAGGAACTGCAACCTTTCACGGAGCATCTCAAACGGCTCTTTTTCACGTCGAGGAACCGAAGTTTAAAAACGAGTTTTTTTAAATTGACTTGAATTCACGTTACATAAAAGTCGCAGCTCCGCCTCCAACTGTGACACGATTGATTCCTTTCTTCTTTATTTTGATCGGAAATGTTGACGTCTTCCTCCGCGGGCAGATAATAATCTAACAGATGAACGGGAGGGAGGACGTCCGGCACGTCTGAGAAAAAGAAAACAACAAATCTGGGAGGTTTCTAACGCTCGTCGGTCGGTCGGTTTCTGAAGGTCAAATGAACGGTCCACCTGGTCTGACCCGATTCTCCCAGAATCCTCCGGTGATCTGAGGGACCGTCACACACACGACAACAGGAAGTGAACGTCACTTCCTGCAGGATTTAAGAGGCTCAAACAGGTTGAACTTTGGCCTGTTTGTTCAAAACAAAACGCACTTTTCCTGCAGAAGGACGTGGACTCGTTAACAGCCAATCAGAAGCAGCGTGTGATTCGGGTCCGTCGGTCGGAGATCGGCAGGCGAACCGTCGGCAGTACGAGAGCACAGTGAGGATCGAACAGGAGAAGAGGAGGACGGGTCGGATCTGATGTCGCCGTTCACGAAGGCAAAACGCTCCGAACGAAAGCCTTAAATCTCCTCCGCGATCGCCCGTTTCATTCAAAGACACTTCAATCAGTGAACAGCTGATTGTACCTCGGCGGGTTCCACCAAATGTTGGATTTCCTCTGATTTCTATTAGATAATAAATCAAATCTGAACTTTTAGGTGAGTGAACTGAATTCAGTCGTAGTGACATCATCGTCCCCTCCTTCTCTTCTAGTTTTTTTGCATATTTGTTCCTGTTTTGTCATCCACGTTTAAAACAGCGCTTCCTGTTTTGTTAAAAAAACAACTTAAATTCAACATCAAACTAAATGATTCTCAACATTTCAAACTAACTCGATGTTGCGACTCTGAAGTTGCAGACGAATCTGTGAAAGTTTGGACGGAGGTTTTTGTTTTTTTGCGTGTGGCGGGTTTTTTCCATCTGACCGTCGCCGTGGCAACCCGTCGCACAAACGCAGACCAGCTGAAGACCAGTGAGTGATTATCAACTGCATTGCAACCCCCCCCCCCCCCCCCCCACTGCTGCTTCACTCAGTGTGCAAAAAGGGAGCAACTTACAGTGACTTGTCTTTTTGTTGATTTCCCAGCATGCCCTGCACTCAGACTCCGGGTGTCGAGTAAACTTTAGGTTACAGAGGGAACCGCGGTTCTCTGATAACACGAGTGAGGTGTCTTCACTAGCGAACGTTTGAAAGAGAACCGGCAGCTGAACGAGCCGAGACGCACCGAGACGCCAACATTTGACAAACAACTCCAAACAGATAATTCAGCTTTTTCTCTTTTTACCCGAAATACAAAACAAAATGAAAACCAGTTTTATCGTTTATGACGTTACAACTTCTTAAAAGAAAAGTTTCACGTTTTGAGAAATCGGCTTTCTTGGCGAGAATAAAGCGACAGTGAGCTTAGCTTAGCATAAAGACAAGAAACAAAGGGGAAAACGGGGAACAACACAGCCTGACAGTCACCTCTAAAGTTCACCTAATAACACGTTATATATCGGCTGTATATATATTTTTGTATGGCTTCACCAAACAAGATATAACGGGTTGATGCGTGAGCCTTAGAGGTGCTGCTAGCTGGACTTTGTACACAGTAGGCTAACTTTTTCCCCTGTTTCCAGTCTTTATGCTAAGCTAGGCTAAGCAGCTGCTCCAGCTACAAGTCGATCTTTTCATCTCACTTCACAACTAATAAAACTTATTTCCCAAAATGTCCCTTTAACGAAGCAAACAAAACAACACTCAAGACTTTAAAGTTAACTAATTGGAGCCGCCTCCTTTTTCCGTCTGGATGAAATGAATCACCACGTATCGTACTCTGGACGGCGTCGCCTCCCTGCGAGGTTGAAGCGTATCCTCGTTGAGTGCGTGACCTCCCTGCGACCTCCCTGCGACCTCCCTGTGACCTCCCTGCGACCTCCCTGCGACCTCCCTGCGACCTCCCTGCGACCTCCACGGGGTCCAAAACAAGAAGAAACCACATAAAAACAAAAGAAAGATTCACAGTCAGAAAGTCACGAAAAACACGACATGAATCGAGCCCTGATGTAAAAAAACAAGGGAACCAGCAGGCGGGGGGGCCTGAGGGGTGGGGGGGAGGGGGGTGGGAGGGGAGGAGGGTGTGTGAGGGAGGGGGGGGGGTCGTTCAGGTTGTCACGGGGCACCGCGGCCAGCTGACGCCCGGCTTTGTGTTGAGGTTTCAGGTCTATGGCAGAAGGTCCGTTTTTTTTTTCTATAGCAGCAGCAACATGAAAAGTTCATCATCATCATCATCATCATCATCATCATCATCATCGTCATCATCGTCGTCATCATCATAATAATCAGAAGAAGAATAACAATAGTTAATGACCATCTCAAGAGTTTAACAGAAAAACACAGAAAGACAGAGCGGTCCTCCTCATCCTCCCAAAGACCGGGGAGGAGGAAGAGGAGGAGGTTTAGGTCCACGAAGAAGAGGTGAAGAGTAGGTCCAATGGGGAGAGAGGAGGAGGAGGAGGAAGGGGGGGGGAGAGGAGGAATAGGAGGGAGGGGTGTTAAACAGAAGGATGCTGAGGTTTTCGTTGGCGTTACATCTACATCTGTAAAAGTAGAAGCGGGAGTTCAAACTGACAAGTAGTCGACATCAACCCCCCCTCCCTCCCCCTCCCTCCCCCTCCCCCACCCCTCCCCCTCCCCCACCCCTCCACCCCCCCCCCCAACACACTCCAGTCAAGTTCAGCTCCGATTCTCCTCCAAGTGGTCGAGATGAACTGAGTTTGTTTTTATGTACAGCAGCGAAACGAAACGAACGAACGAACGAACAACGAACCAACACAGACGACAGAAAAAAAACAAAAACAAAAACAAAAACAAAACAACGATGAGAAAAGTTTCATCAACAGTCCTCGAAAAATGTTTAAAGTTTGATTTATAGAAACCTTGAAGACATCAGGTGAAGTCGAAGTAAACTGGCTTCCTGTGTGGGAATGTTACCAAACACTGTGTGTGTGTGTGTGTGTGTGTGTGTGTGTGTGTGTGTGTGTGTGTGTGTGTGTGTGTGTGTGTGTAGAAGGAGTTGGCAGGTCTGATCTGAGGTATTTCCTGGTGGTCAAAAAAAATGGCGTCTTGGATGCATAAAGTTGCTCCCTGGATTAAAAAGGTCGGTGAGGATCAGGAGGGAAAGTGCTGTCGGACACGGAGAGCTTATCTACAAGCGAGCACAAAAAAACAAACTTTTTTTTCTTCTTTCTGTTCTTTTCCAGTTTCTGCGTTTCAGGACGTTTTTTTTCCTCCCAGATTTAGTGCTTTCGTTCCAGAGAAGTTAAAACGCTTTTCTTTTTTTTTTCCTATCAAAAACAAAACCAACACAAAAATAAAAAATAAAGCAAATCGCTCATTAAGACTCCCAAAAAGACGAAATGTAAAAGCGTTATTCAGCTTCGGTAGCAGTAACTCAGGGAGTCGTTAATTCTTTAATTGGTTACGATCAGACGACGACAGCCGTCAATCAAAAACTCCACAGGAAAAAAAAAACTTCACTTTTCTACCCGTAAATGGGCCGAGTCTTTTTCTTTTCTTTTTTTGTTGCGTCTGAAACTACAGCAGCAGAATCAACATCATCTTCGCTCCTCCTCGTCTTCCTCGTCTCTTCCTCTCCGCTGCTCCCTCAGAGCGCAGCGCTGATTGTGAGGTGAAGAGACGCCTCCTCCTCCTCCTACTCCTCCTCCTCCTCAGGCAGGACGGGTGGGGTCGAGGTTTGTTTTTCGGGGGGATGCTGGGATTCTAAGCTCCGCCCCCCTCGCTCTGTCTCAGTTTCCCTCCAGAAAGTTTCCACAGTTTTCAGAAGAGAAGGCAGCTGAGTGGAGGAGGTCTGGTGTTGATGTGAGAAACAGGACACGGACGGACAAAATGGGAGTGTGTGTGTGTGTGTGTGTGTGTGTGTGTGTGTGTGTGTGTGTGTGTGTGTGTGTGTGTGTGTGTGTGTGTGTGTGTGTGTGTGTGTGTGTGTGTGTGTGTGTGTGTGTGTGTGTGTGTGTGTGTGTGTGTGTGTGTGTGTGTGTGTGTGTGTGTGTGTGTGTGTGTGTGTGAGTGTGTGTGTGTGTGTGTGTGTGTGTGTGTGTGTGTGTGTGTGTGTGTGTGTGTGTGTGTGTGTGTGTGTGTGTGTGTGTGTGTGTGTGTGTGTGTGTGTGTGTGTGTGTGTGTGTGTGTGTGTGTGTGTGTGTGTGTGTGTGTGTGTGTGTGTGTGTGTGTGTGTGTGTGTGTGTGTGTGTGTGTGTGTGTGTGTGTGTGTGTGTGTGTGTGTGTGTGTGTGTGTGTGTGTGTGTGTGTGTGTGTGTGTGTGTGTGTGTGTGTGTGTGTGTGTGTGTGTGTGTGTGTGTGTGTGTGTGTGTGTGTGTGTGTGTGTGTGTGTGTGTGTGTGTGTGTGTGTGTGTGTGTGTGTGTGTGTGTGTGTGTGTGTGTGTGTGTGTGTGTGTGTGTGTGTGTGTGTGTGTGTGTGTGTGTGTGTGTGTGTGTGTGTGTGTGTGTGTGTGTGTGTGTGTGTGTGTGTGTGTGTGTGTGTGTGTGTGTGTGTGTGTGTGTGTGTGTGTGTGTGTGTGTGTGTGTGTGTGTGTGTGTGTGTGTGTGTGTGTGTGTGTGTGAGTGTGTGTGTGTGAGTGTGTGTGTGTGTGTGTGTGTGTGTGTGTGTGTGTGTGTGTGTGTGTGTGTGTGTGTGTGTGTGTGTGAGTGTGTGTGAGTGTGTGTGTGTGTGTGTTCCTCTCCGTCTCCCATGATTCAGTTCTGCTGCAGGATGAGGTTCTCCAGCTCGTCAGCTGAGCGCAGCAGGAAGGCGGCAGACTCCCGGTAGCCGGCGATCAGCTGACGCACGGCTGTGATCTCCGGTTGGCTGAGCTGGGTGGATGCTCCGCCCCCTCCGGCGCCCCCGCTGCCCCGCCCACCCAGACTGTTGTTGGTAGCGGAGGAGGAGTTAGTGATGTTGGCGGAGGAGAGCGACTTCATGCTGAGGTCTGTGGGGCCTGAAGACGAAGGGGAGGAGGGATGGATGAGGAGGAAGGAGGAGAGGAAGAGGAGGAGAGGAAGAGGAGAAAGAGGAGGAGGAGAAAGGGAGAGGAGGAAGAGGAGAGGGGAGGAGAGGAAGAGGAGGAGTTATGGGGAGAAAAAGTGAGAAAGATGCGTCAGCGTTGAAGGTTTTTTATAAAACATTTAATTTTTCTGTCCTCACCACACTCTCTCTCTCTCTCTCTCTCTCTCTCTCTCTCTCACCGTTGGTCTGAGCAGCAGCACCGGTCGTCAGGGAAACAGGGTGTTGCATGGCAGCTCCCAGGCCCGGGTATCCGCGGTAACCGTAGCTGAGGCCGGCCCCGTTGATGTAGAGCTGGGTGTCCTGGGAGGAGGAGAAGGCTGACGCGGCCAGAGAGTAGGCGGAGTGGGCGAGCGACGCCGGCTCCCTCAGACCGCCGCCGCCGGACGGCTTGTCCAGAGAGATCTGCTCATCCTGGAGGAGGAGGGGGGGACAGGAAGTCAGGGGGCGGGTCTTAAACACAGGACAGGAAGCTGGGAGGGACACTGAGGTCACGTTGTTTGTTTTTTACTTGCAAACAACTACAAACTTTCTCATTTTTCCTTTTTTGTTTTGTAAACAAAGTAAAAAAAACATAAACACACACACACACACACACACACACACACACACACACACACACACACACACACACACACACACACACACACTCACATGGTAGGTTTCAAGGCGCATCCTCTTGGCGGCGTTGCGTGATTCGCTCTCGCAGGCGGCCGCCAGGATGTTCTCCGCCATCGCTGAGGTGAGGTGAGGTGGAGTCGGACGGGTCTGAAGAAAACACAAAAATCATACCAACAGATTATCAATGCAGTTCAAACCTTCACAAAGACAATATGATAGTTTATAAATGGTTTTGGTGATTGAATTATTGTTTTTCTTCCTGTTTTAAGCAGAAAAACAGTTTCTGCTTCTGCTTCATCCATTTTGAGGATTTGTTGCTTTTCTGTGTCATACATAAAACAAAATACATAAATCTGAATATGTTTGGGTTCTAAATTGGCGGTTTTGTCAATAAAAGAGTCGCCCAGGTTGTAGAAAATCACTGCAAAACGGATTTTAGGTGATTTGTTAGACAAAAGTCGTAAAAAGTATCTACAGATAAATTCATAATGAAAATAATCCTTAATCTGATGGATACAAACGATAATTTCATCATTATTATTCTGTGATGATGGAGACTAACAGTAAATATTTTTTGCAGCGCTTTGTACCTCTTAATAAATGCAGTAGAAAGAGTCCAGTGAATTATCACATCGTGTAACATCCTACTGAACCACCAGGGGGCAGCAGAGACCTTCACACCGAGAGCACACTGCTTGTTGCTCCTCAGAGTCCACGCAATAAACTCTATTATCACTCCCCACATTCAAATGTTAGTCTGTTTATTAAATATATTTAATGAGACTTAGATAGAGTTTAAATGAGCTTTAAACTGCTTTATAACTTACATTTATTGTCCCAGAAGAAGAGCGACTTTAAACCTCCGTAGGTTTGATCTTTGCTCTGACAGCACAAATGTCAGATTATTTTTAATTCTTAATTAACTGTGTCGCTGCTCGTCTCAGCTGTAAACTCTCAGCCTGGAATAAAAAGTCGTATCAACACACTGCCGCCCCGCGTCACATCTGCAAACTGAAATAAAGTGATGGGCACGTTTCTATAGTTACTACAAGCCATTTATAGGTGCGACATATCATCTTTTCACAAAAAGACAACGACTGTTTGTTGCCGCGGTGAAAAATTCAGCTTTTTCTGTTTGATTAAAGCTGGCGGATGAAAATGAAACCGTTTGAATTTGGTCCCAAAAGACATTTAAATACAAAAATTGGAGGAGCGGTCGAGTATTGAACACATCTGTAAAAGGTTAACATGACAGAAGTAATTTAATTATAGTTTAATTTAAATCTGAAGCACATATTAACAGATGTCATGTTTCTACAGTTTCCCTGAAGGGACAAACCCAACACTGACTCTGCAGAGCGGCAACCAGCAGTGATGTCATCGTTGGTTTGAAGCCTCCACTTCAGATTTTGGCCTCCGCCATTTTGCTAGTTTGGAGCCAGAAGTGACCATATTTGGACGAGCTGGGGAGGAGCAAGCAGTTGGTCTGCCTAAATCTGATTGGGAACCTGAGGACACTATGCCCCGCCCCCAAACATGCCGCTTTTTGAAGCCTAATATCTAATGAATGAGGGATTATTTTCAGATGGACCTCCAGAAAACTAATAAGAAGGAGTGACTTTAGCTAACAACACCGAGATAACTGATGGACACATTTTATTCACTTTGGATTTGATGAGAGAAGTTGAATGGAATCTATGGAGCCGGAGGCTTTTTGGAGCCGACCTCTAGTGGCACTCGCTGGTATTGCAGCTGAAGACACTTCTGGATCGGAACCATTTTTCAGAACCTGAAAGCTACGTCTGCTATAGTTTGTGTTTTTACGTCACCACCAGGCCACCGTAGGTTGCGATCTGCACCCTCACCACTAGATGTCACTAAATCCTGCCACTCCTCCTTTAAGATTTCTGTCAGGATGAATTGTGCAAACTGTATAATGAGTCGGGTGTCTGATTTCTGAAATATTGACAGTAATAATGTAGTGGAAGATAAACAAATAAAATCTGGCCACACTATTGTATTTGTATTTACTGGTAGCCGTTGTCACGTACTGTAAACACATTATTCATATTCGTAAACGATAAAGTGTTTTTTAAAATCTTTTAAAACCATCAGACTTCCTGTGGTGTGTTTTCTTCTCTGGTTCTGTGAACAAGACGCAATGCCAGCAGTGCATTATGGGAATTATTAGCTCCTTTTTTATTCCAGCTGTGCAGCAGATCAAGGAACAAACTGGTGGTTGAAGCCTGTCGGTAGAATTTGTGTCTGCAGGAGAAAAAGCTGGTGAAGTGATTTTAAGGTTTACTGAAGTCAGGAACGTTTTTCAGACTTCACTTGAATCCGAGTCGCTGCTGCTGAAACGTCTGCAGACTGACGGAGGAGGTGGAGGAGGAGGTGGAAGATGTGTCGACGGGCCTGAAGGCCTCCTGACAGGAGGTGTCAGGTGTCACAGCGCTCACCGTCCAACGGTTGAAGAGCATAAAAACAGACTCGCATCACCGGAGCAGCTTAAAGGAGTTCATATATTTAAATAGAGACAAATACTGTATCACTACTATTATATACATCATTAAAACTTCAGCTAATAATTTTTAAAACACGGTCAGACTTCCTCGAAGGATGCAAAAACCCTTTAAAAGTCCAAATTAACTGGAGTTTTTTTCTGCCTGGTCGAAACAAACCGGGACAGTTTCCATCATATTCTGACATTCGGTGCATAAAACGATTAATAGAAGTGATTCTAAAAATAAGCGTTATGAGCAGAGAGAGTTGAAGAACATACGAGTGAGGAGGAACACCGGACGCGTACCTCCATGCCGTTCTTCTTCATGCGGCGGCAGGATTTGAGGTAGGTGCGGATGCGTTTGCGGGCGCGTTCCTGGAACTCGGGGAACTGTCGGCTGCACGACTCGATGATGGCCTGGATCTTCTCCTTCGGCTGCTTGGAGATCGGCACCATCCGATCCAAGTTCTCGTCCACGAACAAACGCACGAACATCTGCACAAAAAACAACAACAACAACAACATGGCTGTTAGACCGAAACAGTATTTGCGAAGCTAAATTAAAGCCGTGTTGCGTCTTAAAGCTGCTTTAATTGTTTTAGTCACTCAAAGACAGAAGAGCTCAAAAACAACCTGAAGAGTCCAGATGGTGGATGTTTTAGTGAATGTGTTCGTTCTCCTTTTAGCTTTAATTTGACATCTTGAGTAACAAAACTGCAAAATATTCAGAGCTCTTAACCAGCTACAAGTTTCTTCCTGTTAAAAGAGAGTTTTTCCTTTTTACTGTCGGAGGTTTTACTTCCTGTTAAAAGAGTTTTCCTTTTTACTGTCGGAGGTTTTACTTCCTGTTAAAAGAGAGTTTTTCCTTTTTACTGTCGGAGGTTTTACTTCCTGTTAAAAGAGTTTTCCTTTTTACTGTCGGAGGTTTTATTTCCTGTTAAAAGAGAGTTTTTCCTTTTTACTGTCGGAGGTTTTACTTCCTGTTAAAAGAGAGTTTTTCCTTTTTACTGTCGGAGGTTTTACTTTGTTAAAAGAGAGTTTTTCCTTTTTACTGTCGGAGGTTTTACTTCCTGTTAAAATATAGTTTTTCCTTTCGCTGTCGGAGGTTTTACTTCCTGTTAAAAGAGAGTTTTTCCTTTTTACTGTCGGAGGTTTTACTTCCTGTTAAAATAGTTTTTCCTTTTTGCTGTCGGAGGTTTTACTTCCTGTTAAAAGAGAGTTTTTCCTTTTTACTGTAGGAGGTTTTAACTCCTGTTAAAAGAGAGTTTTTCCTTTTTACTGTCGGGAGGTTTTACTTCCTGTTAAAAGAGAGTTTTTCCTTTTTGCTGTTGGAGGTTTTACTTCCTGTTAAAAGGGAAGATTTTGAAATGTGTTTCCTCCTCTCCAGGTCCTCCGGGGTCTTGTCCTGTCCTCACACTTGGACTCTGTTTGTGTTTGAGTCCTCCGTCTCTGTGATCAATACCGCTGACAGCTTTTAAAGAAGCTCCGCACGGTTTTGTTTCTTTTTCATCGATTTAACGAGACGCGTTCATTGATCCCGGGAGGACGTCGGTCAGGACGTCCGACCCTGACTCACGTTGAAGGCCTTTAATCTCTCGGGGTCGACTCCCTCCGTGTCATTGATCTTGTCGTTGTCGTCGTGGTCGTCGTGGTCGTCGTCGTCGTCGTCGGGGGCGACCTGGCTGCCGTGCCGCCCCGTGGTCAGGTCTTCGGCGCTCAGGTCCATCTTCACGCCGTCGTAGCTGCCGCCCGAACTGTACTGGGGAGACTGAACACACAAGATCATTTAAGGATATTTAAAGTACTTATTTAGTGAGTCCGTCTGAAAACCGTCTCTTTTTTCACATCTTCCCTCTTTAAGTGCTTCATTCTTCCAGCGGACTCGTTCTTAATAAACCAATAATTAAGAGTCTCGTTAGGATCCGACAGCTCGCCGATGAAATGGTGCTTAAATGTTAAGATTTAGGTCGCTGAAGGAGACGATGCACCGACATCACGGAGAGCAATTATCAGCTCGCAGCACAGAAAAGTGTCCAGACGGAGTCAGAGAATAAAAGATCATCTTACAAATACATCACATCGATGTTTCATTTAACAAGGAAGTACTACGATTTTTTTTTTTTTTTTTTTTTTTTTTTACGAATTTACAGATTCAGCATTAAAGTAAAAATACTCCAATACAAGTAACATGACTTCAGTAAAAGTAAATAAGAATCAGCAGTAAAATGTAGTTGAAGTATGAAAGTAAAAATCAGGTTACTACTTTTTTGATGTTTTGAATTTGTTGTTTTGTGATTGTTGTTTATTTTATACTTCAAAAAAATTAAATGTAACTGAATTGATATCAGATATTTGGATCATTTGAACTTTTATGTGTGAGACGTTTAAAGGGAAAAATCCCTTTAAAGAAGCCGTTAACAACTCAAGCATCAGATTTGTACTTCAGTAAATGTACTTAGTTACTTTCTAGAACCGACTCCAACACTGCAAAGAGGACTTTGAGATGAAAACTTTGTATTCAGGTCAGAAATATTGTTCGAGGTGTCAGCGCCACGTAAAGAGTAAAGAAATACTAAATAAAAAGCTTTGTTGCCATGGCAAAGGCCGAAACATAAAAGTTACTTCTTTTTGTTGGTGATTTCTTTTGTATCGCGACCTTCTTTAAAGGATCTTCGCCACAGCTCATTCAACTTTTTATACTTTTATTCTGACAGTCTGAAACAGAGAAATTATATTTAATCTACGACTTTATAAATGAAAATGACAGAAAAGAAATAGTTTATTCTCTAATAATAATTACAAACTGACCTACTGACACTCCTTCCTCAGTGGGTGTTAAAGCCAAGGATGTGTGTGTGTGTGTGTGTGTGTGTGTGTGTGTGTGTGTGTGTGTGTGTGTGTGTGTGTGTGTGACCTCACCTTGCCCCCGTAGTCCCTGCCGTCTCGGTCCAGTCGCAGCTCGGCGGTGTGTGTGTGCGTGTGTGTGTGTGCGTTGTGCGTGTGTGTCTGCGGCAGCGGCAGCGCCGGGTGCGGGGTCAGAGGCGGCTTGGCGGCCAGCGGGTACTTCCTGCGGAGCTCCTCGGGCGCGTTGGGATGCAGCGCGCCGAGCAGCGCCGCGGCCGCCGCCGACACGGTGACGGGCAGGTGGGAGGCGGAGAGCTGCAGACGCTGAGGCGGCGCGTCGCTCAGGTTCATCGGCTGCTGGTCCTCGGGCGACGACGACGAGGTGGGCGTGCTAAAGTCCAGCGGGGCGGGGCCTCCGTTGCCGTTGACGACCTCTCCTTCCCTGACGATGGCGGCGTCGGTCACGGCGGAGGAGGGAGGGGTGAGGGCGGGCAGGCCGCTGCCGCTCTCTGACGACGAGTCGTCTGGAAGGAGAAACAGAAACGTTCGATTTCAACGATCACAAATCAGCTTTTTTTGTTTCTTCTCGGATCGGATGTTGATTTATTGAAGACGAAGGACGTCTCACCGATGAAGACCGATCTTTTTAAATTGGCTCTTAATTGAGGCTCTATTGTTTTACTGTTTCGACCTGCAGATTCATCAGGTTTGACCACAGACTGAATATAAAAGAGTTCGCAGCTCTGCAGCTGAAACGTGTTGTTTGCGTAACTTCTGCCAGTTTCCTCCCTCGTTAACGAAGAGGTCAGAAGGTCGTCTCTCTCGTCTTGTTTTACAAAAAGGTCGCCGAGGCTCGCAGGGAAGCTGGTGAATATAGAAAGACTTCAGACGAGCTCGACGTTCAGCGAACCTTCTGCTGAAGGAGATAAATCAGAGCCGGGACGCTGCAGCGCATCACGTCCTCCACGTCTTTCTACTCCTGCAGGAGGACACGTCTCCACGTCTGTCCTCTTGAAGAGGAGGAGCACTCGCAGTCAGAAGAAACCGACCGTGGACGTGACGGATTAGGTCTGATGTCTGTTAAAGACGCACATCGACACCAGAACTTCATGGGTGTGTTTTCTTTAAACGTCCAGCAGATGGCGTGCTTCCTTCAGGTTCTGTGTTTTAATGACCGACTGGATATTGTCTGATGAAACAACATCATAAACTACAACCCTAAAAAAGAAAAGAAAAGAAAAAAAACAAACTTTACATCCCTGTTGGAGCCAAATTATGTTTCTGGGTTCATTCTTAAATGTATTTTGATGACTCGTTTTGATTTCTTTACATCGGAGTCTTTACAATGTAATAAAATGGATTTATTTTGCAGAAAAAAAATAGGGAAATCTTTTTTTCTTTTGCAGCGACTCCGAGCTGAAGTGAAACCGGTGAAGATCTTCGACTCTCGATGAGTCCGATATGAGGAAATCATCTTCAAACTGCCGTATTTATAAAAAAAAAGTTCCTTAAAGGCGTCATGTGCCGACCCAGCAGTTAAAATCAAGAATCACGATGACATCCCAGTCGACACCCTGGATCATGACAGACCCCCCCTCCTCATCATCACCACCACCACCATAATGATCCTCCAGCTCTCCGTCCTCCCACTGTATCTGACTCACTGCGATGACCCGCTGACATCGTCCTCGTTACACTTCATCGCACCACGAAGCCACAACCAGAAACTTCCTCCACCACCGAGGCAGGAGGCCGTAAGCTCCGCCTCCACGCCACACTTTCCCCGTCGTCCTCCTTCAACGCGCCTCCGGCTGGAATTGTGATTCTCCGAGATGCAAATCGTTTTTCTTCTTTTCACATTTTTCTTCCTCCATTATTTCCATTTCAAACCTTTCGTCTCCGACACCTTCGTCTACAAAGGTCCACAAAGAGACATGATTCCTGCTAAAGGGGCGGAAAAAATATAACTGGATAAAAAAAACTAAAAGCAGAATAATCTCTTCAATCTTCTCCAACCAGAGAAGCAGATATTACTTTGTTTTAAAGTCGCAGGTTGGAAAGGTTTGTTGGTCAAAATAAACACAAACAATACACTGAAATCCTGTTATTATAAATGAAAGGCCAGAATCTAATATATATCTATAATATCTATCTGCTCCCTCAATGACTCCCTTTATCTGATTTTCTTTGAAAGAATTGATAAACGAGTCGTCTCATGAAGCTCGGCAGAAATCAGCTGTTCAACGCTTCATTTCAGCAGCTTTTATTTCCTATCAGCCTCCGTCTGTGACAGGCTGCTAAATAAGTGACCGTGGAATAAATGGTTTGGTGCCCGGCTGGAGTTTATACGTCCACGATGACAGAGAGGAGGGACGGACAGGACAGACCATAATATCCTTCATTAAAGTCATCACAGCGTCACAAAATACAGAAAAAAGAGACGCAGCCGAGACGAGAGAGCTGAAAAATAAGAGGCGGAAAAGTGGCTCCGATGATTGAAGGGTGGAGATGGAGAGGAGGAGGAAGAACAGGAGGAGGAGAGAAGAACAAGAGAAGAAGAGGAGGAGGAGAGAAGAGGAAGAATAGAGAACAAGAGGAGGAGGAGAGAAGAGGAGGAGAGGAAGACAAGAAGGAGAGAAAAGGAAGAGAGGAGTAGAGAAGAGGAGAAGAGGAGAGAAGAGGAGGAGGAGGAGAGAAGAGGAAGAATAGAGAACAAGAGGAGGAGGAGAGAAGAGGAGGAGAGGAAGACAAGAAGGAGAGAAAAGGAAGAGAGGAGGAGAGAAGAGGAGAGAAAGAGAGGAGGAGAGAAAGAGAGGAGAAGAGGAGAGAAGAGAAGAAGAAGAGGAGGAGGAGAGGAGAGGAGAGGAGAGGAGAAGAGGAAGACACGGAGGAGAGAAGAGGAAGAGGAGAGAAGAAGAAGAGGAAGAGGAGAGAAGGGAGGAGAGGAGGAGAGGAGAAGAGGAAAAGGAGAGAAGAGGAGGAGAGGAGGGGAGGAGGAGAGGAGAAGAGGAGAGGAGGAGAGGAGAGGAGAAGAGAAGAGGAAGAGAGGAGAGGAGGAAGAGGAAGAGGAGGTCATTTGAACGAGTCAACGGTAAAAAATAAAGGCAGGGCTGGGTTGTGAGGAAAAGAGAGAGAGAGGATGATATCGACTGTGTCATTAGTTTGGGGGGGGGAGGGGGGGGGAGGGGGAGGGGTGGAGCCCAAACCGCTGCATGGTGAGAGGGAGAGGGAGAGAGAGAGAGAGGGAGAGGGAGGGAGGGAGGGGAGAGGGAGAGGGAGAGGAGGGAGGGAGGGAGGGATGGTGAGGGAGAGGGAGAGGGAGGGAGAGAGAGGGAGGGAGGGAGGGAGGGAGAGGGAGAGAGAGGGAGAGGGAGGGAGGGGGAGGGAGGGAGAGGGAGAGAGAGAGGGAGGGAGGGAGGGAGAGGGAGGGAGGGATGGTGAGGGAGAGGGAGGGAGGAGGGGAGGGAGGGAGAGGGAGAGAGAGAGGGAGAGGGAGAGGGAGGGAGGGAGGGATGGTGAGGGAGGTACAGCCAGGCAGAAGGAAAGAGGTCAGGAGGGGGGTGGGACGAAGAGGAGGAGGAGGAGGGTCATGGCTGGGGGGGTGGGGGCAGCAGCGGGAGGAGGGGAGAGAGGATGAGGGAGGATTGAGATGGGGAATGGAGGGGGGAAGGGTGCAGAGAGCACGTGGGAGACATTTTATTTTCATGTCTCCTTTTATTCTTCTTCCATTTTCCATCAACATTAAAGTCTCAGTTATTTTCTCAAACACAAGATGAGTCGGCGTTTATTGTTCGAGATGAAGGCAGAAAAAAAAGAAATGGGTGAAGGCGGTTAAAGGGAAAGCCCTGGGAGGAGGAGGAGGAGGAGGAGGAGGAAGCATGGCCACGTGTATTTATGAGTGTGTGAGGAGTATTCATGCGTGGAGGCGAAGGCCAACCCCCCCCCCCCCCCGCAGCATCAGGACCACCGTCACCACCTCAGCATCCCTGCATCCCTCTCCGACTTCACAGGGGGGAGATTCTCCTCCATCACATCCACTCTTTGTGTTTTCCTCCACAGGGAGCGGCTCTTCCCTCCACAACACTAAACTCAGGTCCTCCTCCTCCTCCTCCTCCTCCTCTCCTCCTCCTCCTCCTCTTTTATCTGTACATCAACACCTGCAGCTTTTCGGTCATTTTCATAAATCACCTTTTGATTCTCCAGCACAACAAACTACAAACAAAACAGACTGCTACTAAAGTCCAGTTTGGGATTCAGGTGTCTCCTCCGGTGGGCGGGGCTTCAGGGAACACACATCGGCAGTGAAACTAAAACATTAGAAGTCCTTCACATCTACATCAGGAGCAGGTCCTCTTCCAACGGAGCCGCCATGTTACTACGGGAGCCCCGGAGGGACAAACCAAACGCCGACACCACAGGAGGCCCGTTGTTGTATTTATGGCACCAACAGGCCACCGTAGATTCTCTGACAGTGAAGTGAGGCGTCGGCCACCACGAGATGTCACTAAATCCTGCAGACTGCTCCTTTAAAATGCTCAACAGCCACATCAATAATGTTTCTAAACTTCCCACTGTAGTCCGACGGCGTCTGAAACATCCTCTGCGATGCTGCACGTTGTCTGGCTAGAAGTAAAAAGCTCTGATTGGACGAGGTTCAACATGTGGTCTCATGTTTCAGGGCCGAGTCACTGTTGTTTCCCGGTCTCACATGGCAGCCGTCTCTAAAGACTTCAACGGGACACTTCCACATATTTAAGACAGTCGTTGGTCTCTCCTGTGTGTAATCCCACCCTCGGCCTGATGGCGGCGACCTCGTGTTCGTTTGCGTGACTTCTTCCTAAAAACAGCAGGAACGTTAACGTTCGGCTCCGTCGGAGCGACAAAACTCATCATCGTCGGCTTCGGTCCGTTTCTCCACGCGAGAGTCGTGACGGCGGAGTTCAAGAGTTATGAGGCAAATAACCGGAGGAGCGGCGCACAAAGATCCCATTCATGCAGACGACTTTGAACTGCTCACACGCACACTTTTCCATGAACACCAGATCAGACACACTTCCTGTAACACCGTTGATACTCGATCCGTCTGAAACTAACAAACACTTCTCACACAGGAGCATCTGATCACTAAACAGAAGTTTGTTTTCATTTTTTTGTTGCCACGACGACAAAAGTGAAGACTTCAGATTTAGAGCTAACGGTTATCAAATCTCGCATGAAATATCAAAAAGCAATTAACAACTTAAATTAAAGACTTAAAGACATAAACACGATTAAATCCCTCCTAAGATACATTTATTGTTGTTTTTGATCATTTTAACCTGTAAAGCGTCGAAAATATATTTATATAAATAATGTTTTTTATTATTAATATTATTTTAATTAATAAATACAGAACAGGAGGGCAAAATGATTCAAGTTCCTTTGATTTGAGGGATGCAACTGAAAATTATTTTTTATTAGGGATTAATCTGCCAAATTATTTCTAATTCAAATCATTATCTGTATAAATGGCAGAAAATAATTATTTTTTTAAAACTCCCAAAGCACACTGGTGTTTTTAAAAGTCTTATGTTTCACCAACAGATTTTAATTTAATTAAATTATTAAAAAAAAATTTTGTTACACAAAAAAAAATAAAAAATAAATAAACCTGAAGTTAATACATTTTCTAGCAGTTGAATTAAAAGTGTTTAAAGCAGACTACAAACTGTTCAGAGCAACTTTTTCTAAAAAAAACAGATTTTAGGTAAAGGGGGCGGAGCTTTCACTTTCTCATGACTCAGCATTTAAATTTGAAAAAAGCCGGACTTGTTTCTCAAAGACGAACTGGAGTGGGTTAAAGTGTGACCTTCCACTTGTGGCAAAGCCTGTGTCGACTTTATCTGCAGCCATCTTTCCTTCCATTCAATCCTCCTCCTCCTCCTCCTCTTCCTCCTCCTCCCTGTCACACTCCTCCTTTAGACCGTCTCCAGCAGCTCGCTAACAGTGAAGCATGGCGGTGTTTAGTGTTGACCTGCGGCCCGGGGGGAGGGGGGGGGCAGCGTGGGCACAAGAGGCCCCCCGCTGTGATTAAGAGGGCAAGTGTCTTCTCGCATCAGAGGGGCACGCACACACACACACACACACACACACACACACACACACACACACACACACACACACACACACACCTGAGAGAGAAGCAGGACAGGTGAACCAGGACTTTTGACAGTCAATCACTGCTTCTACCCACAATCCTCGGGGACGAGGTGCAGGATGCTGCATCAGCTGACCTGGCAAAACAGATCTCCATCATTGTGAGTCTGTGTGTGTGTGTGTGTGTGTGTGTGTGTGTGTGTGTGTGTGTGTGTGTAAGAACAGGTGTGTTTGTGGTTCCCGTGTGTTTCGAGGCATTTAAACGTCGTAAATCACGCTTGTCTTCGGTGGAGAAAAATTCTACGAGGAGACGCAGAAAGAAAACAAACTCGACGACGAGACGGTTTTACGTCGTATAAATCTTCCTCCAGTCGTCGTCACACACAAAAAAAGTTTTCATGCAGTTTAGAGGGGGAGAGCGTAACATGGCTTATTTGTTGGGAGCTACAATTAACAGATGTCCCCTAAACGCTTCACACAGAAGCACTTAACAGACGCTACAATTTACAGTTGCTCCCTGAACACCTCACTTTAAAGCTATCACTAGATACTACCGTTTTCCATGTGTTCCCTGAACGCCTCACAGAAAAATCGGATTTATTTCAGTTGAATTTAAGTGATGTAACCTTTGAGGACGAGCTGCCCAGGTGGAGCCTACGTATGACTTTTGTGAATTCCTACAATAAACCAGAGTCACATCAGATCCAGCACGTGGTGATAAAAAAATAAAAATGTTTCTATGGCGACGGTGGAGGTTTTTAAATCGCTGAGAACGCCCACGTTCAGTTTCTAATCATAAGATCTACCTGAGCGCGTCCCCTTTAATTAAAAACGGACGTATATCACCTGAGCGAAGGAGCACGTCATCGATATGATTTAATAATCAACACACCAGAGATGTTTTTACGTTTGAGCCCACAAATCAATGTTCCTATTGTCGTGCATTGATTTAAATGGATTAGAAACCCCGGCATTAATTAAGCAGATTGTTTCTTCGATGCAGCGCAGAAGTAAAGTAAACAGTAGCCTGGGGGAGGAGGGATAGGGCGGGGGGGGGGGTACCGCTGCTTACACTGGCAAACACACTCCCTGCTGAAGTGGAGATAAACTCCTGCTTCCTTTATCTCTCCTACCTGCACACAAAGGGACCGACATGAATAAATATGTATTATTGTTGTTATTTTTTTTAAATAATAACTCAAAGAAAGAAGAAGCAGGTTCCCCGCAGCAAACATCTCAGGCTTTATGTTTTGTTGCATCATGATTTATTATTGCAAATGTCAAGCTGTTGGCTTTTTTTATGGGTTTCCTGTGTATGTGTGTGTGTGTTTGTGTGTGTGTGTTTATGTGTGTGTGTGTGTGTGTGTGTGTGTGTGTGTGTGTGTGTTTATGTGTGTGTGTGTGTGTGTGTGAATAGAAAGATTTGTCTGATTCTGTGTGTAACGCAGGCTGCATCATTTGACCTTGCTCTTTGCTCTGTGTGTGTGTGTGTGTGTGTGTGTGTGTGTGTGTGTGTGTGTGTGTGTGTGTGTGTGCGTCTGTGTGTGTGTGTGTGTCTGTGTGTCACAGAGTCACATGGTTGCACCGTATAGGACAAGGCCGTAACCCGTGGGAACACCTCTGCCCTGACCTTTGACTGTCAGGTAGCAGCAGCAGCGTCCTGGATGAGTTGGATGTTTTTTTATTTTACTGTGTAAATGAAGAAGCTCACGATCAGAAAAACTAATTGAAAGAGTTTAGAACTTGAAGCAGAGGCAAGCAAAAAGTAATCGACTGTTTATAAAAGTGGACATAGCTTCAAGGAGGAAGAGCCAAAAGCTGCAATACCAGCGAGTGCCACTAGAGGTCGGCTCCAAAAAGCCTCCGGCTCCATAGACTCCCATTCAACTTCTCTCATCAAATCCAAAGTGAATAAAATGTGTCCATCAGTTATCTCGGTGTTGTTAGCTAAAGTCACTCCTTCTTATTAGTTTTCTGGAGGTCCATCTGAAAATAATCCCTCATTCATTAGAAAAGAAGATTCAAGAAGACCTGTTTTTGGGGGCGTGTCTGTTTGATTGACAGGCCTGCGGTGCAGTCAGGTTACAACTATCGGTGGGCGGGACGTAGTATCGTCAGGTTTCCAATCAGATCGGTCAGATCCACCGCTGGCTCCTCCCCCAGCTCGTCCAAATATGGTCACTTCCTGCTCCAAACCGCTCCGAACTAACAAGATGGTGACGAACAGAATCTGAACTGGAGGATTCATAACGTTCACAAACCAACGATGACATCACTGCTGGTTGATGACGTCACTGATGGTTGCTGATTGGTTTACAGCAAATCAAATACGTCTTTTCACAATCAAATTCAATAATAAATCCTGGTTTGAAGGAGATTTTCTCCAAATATACAGAATAGTTGTAGAGAAACAGAAGAAGCTCTCAGCAACACTCGACACCGCCGGAGAAATAAAAAGACGACGCAACCTGATATCTGAAGAAAACAGTGTTTACTTAAAGATTCACGGCTGCAACTCGAGTGTTGAAGAAAGTGTTTCTCAATGATTTTAATACAGAACAGCCACAAGAACACACACACACAGGTACACACACACACACACACACACACACACACACACACACACACACACACACACACACACACACACACACACACACACACACACACACACACACACACACACACACACACACACACACACTAAACACACACACACACACACACACACACACACACACACACACACACACACACACACACACACACACACACACACACACACACACAACTAAACAAATGACAGAAAAGAAACCACTAACTGGTGCTTTTTACATTTCTACAATTATCTGCTGCTATTAAGAGCAGCGGATTGATTTTTGTGTCATTAGTCGACTCGGCATTGTTGAGTGGACTGCAGAGGAGGAGGAGGAGGAGGAGGAGGAGGAGGAGGAGATGAAGAGGAGGAGAAAACGGAGGAGGAGGAAAAAACAACACAAAGTGAAAATTGATTCACAGTGAAAACGAGGCAGAGGAGAGTGTTGATTGGAGGGTTAGAGGGATGAAGAGGAGGAAGAGGAGGGATGGATGGAGGGATGAAGAGGAGGAAGACGAGGGATGGATGGAGGGATGAAGAGGAGGAAGACGAGGGATGGATGGAGGGATGAAGAGGAGGAAGAGGAGGGACGGATGGAGGGATGAAGAGGAGGAAAAGGAGGGACGGATGAAGAGGAGGAAGAGGAGGGACGGATGGAGGGATGAAGAGGAAGAGGAGGGATGGATGGAGGGATGAAGAGGAGGAAGAAGAGGGACGTATGGAGGGATGAAGAGGAGGGACGGATGGAGGGATGAAGAGGAAGAGGAGGGATGGATGGAGGGATGAAGAGGAGGAAAAGGAGGGACGGATGGAGGGATGAAGAGGAGGGACGGATGGAGGGATGAAGAGGAAGAGGAGGGATGGATGGAGGGATGAAGAGGAGGAAAAGGAGGGACGGATGGAGGGATGAAGAGGAGGGACGGATGGAGGGATGAAGAGGAGGAGAGCAGGAGGCTGGGAGCTCTAATGGGTGGTCCCCTGTTGTTTTTCATTTGAGGCTTCACTACGCAGTGGTCCTCCCCCCCGTTCCTCCTCCTCCTCGGAGCTAACCTGAGCGAGTGGTAACAGATGCCAATTCCTTCACTCCTCCTCCTCTGCCTCATATCCTGAGGGATGGAGAGCCAAGGGGAGGTTGTGGGAGAGGAGGGGGGGGGTGACCCCCCCGCGTGAGATTATAATGGATTATCCCACTAAAACGTGGCACGAGCTGCTTGCTAGCTCTCGGTGGCTCCCTAGCTGCCACACCCCACCGAGCACCGTATGGGCCTGCCCCGCCTGGCATCGTCATAGCAACGACCCTCCACATCCAGCCCGCCTGCTCCTCTCACACACACACACACACACACACACACACACACACACACACACACACACACACACACACACACACACACACACACACACACACACACACGAACAAAATGTGCGACCCTAAGCTGTTCTTTTATCCCCCCTCTGCTCGGTGGTGACAGGACCAGCTGGCACACACACACACACACACACACACACACACACACACACACACACACACACACACACACACACACACACACACACACACACACACACACACACACACACACACACACACACACACACACACACACACACTGCTTCATTGTCTAAATTAAAGGTTCTGAAGTTAGTTTGACCTCTAATAAAACAAGCCTTCATGTTTTTAATTTAATAATTGATTCATTAATTATGTGAATCCAGCTTCTCCCACGTGATGAGTTACTGATTTTTTTTTCATCTTTTATAAAAGCAAATGAAATCTGTTTGAGCAGGAAACATCTGTAGTGCAGAAGAAACAGAGCAGCGGGTTCCATTCAAAGAACCAGAGACAATAAAACACAATAAAACAGGATTTAAAGTCTCAGATCAGGAGATAAATCCGCTGCTGAACATCTGCACAGCTGTTTGGAGCGTTTTAAAGAGTCCGTCTGTCCGTTGTGTGGACGACATGCAGGACCAGGTGAAAGGAAACTCAAGGAAGACGACAGCTGTTTCAAAGACTTATTGATTAACAGAGAAAACATTGAGCAGACTGAACGCAGCGCTGCAACACATCAACCGCCGCCTCAAAAAGAAGCGTCACGCAGCAAAGTGAGGAAGACGTCGGAGCTGAAGCCTTCTTCCTCCTCGAGGGGAAACACGAGCGACGAAGAGATGCTGCGTGTTTCTGAAACTGGAATCTGAAAACTCCTCCGTCATCAACTCTGAGGCACACACACACACACACACACACACACACACACACACACACACACACACACACACACACACACACACACACACACACACACACACACACACACACACGTGCAACTTCTCCAAAAACTGCCTTAAGCAGCTTCACATAAATCCTTTAAAAAAAATGGTGTAAAAGAAGCAGAGGAGGAAAAAGAAGAAGACAATCTGTCAGGTTCATCTATATTCATATTCCTCCTGGACCTGAACAATGTGTATAAATATATATATATAAATATATATATATATATATATATATATATATATATATATATATATATTTATATATATATATATATATATAAATATATATAAATATATGCAGATATAGAAACCCCATAAACATGGATGCAGAATAAAGGAGCGGGGGAGGAGGGAGAAGTGAGAGAACGGAGCGCCGCCTGTGTGTGTGTGTGTGTGTGTGTGTGTGTGTGTGTGTGTGTTGACACCGGGACAGTCCACCTGCAAAGAGCCCGCAGTGGACCATCTGGACACACACACACACACACACACACCTCCTCCCAGATTATCGTTCCACCAGTTGAACGTCGTCCGTTTTCTCGACCCGTCAGCTGAAGCGATGGCAACGTCTCTCCAACGCAAACTGGAAGCTGTAAAAGTCCGAAGAGGAGCAGATCAACAGATCTAAGGAGTCCTCAGGAGGAGGAAGAAGGGTTCAAGGGCGGGGGTTTCCACCTGTCAATCATAGGGGAGGAGACGGACGGGCGGACGACCTGCTGATTTTCTGCCTTCGGATGAATTCACGATCCAAAGAAACGTGGAAAGCAGGAAGCAGGAAGCAGGAAGCAGGAAGCAGGAAGCAGCTCCTCCACCTGCTTCTCTACAGATCTGATTTCTGATTTCTTTGCCTCAAACCGAGTTGCTGAATTTTAAAGAAGTGAAGTCAGAAAACAAACAAGTTTTTCTCAGCAGCATTAAACTGTTGCTGTCTGTCTGTCTGTCACCTGTCTGTCTGTCTGTCTCTCCTCCAGTCTGTCTGTCTGTCTGTCTGTCTGTCACCCGTCTGTCTGTCTGTCTGTCTCTCCTCCAGTCTGTCTGTCTGTCTTTCCTCCAGTCTGTCTGTCTCTCCTCCAGTCTGTCTGTCTGTCTCTCCTCCAGTCTGTCTGTCTGTCTGTCTGTCTGTCACCCGTCTGTCTGTCTGTCTGTCTCTCCTCCAGTCTGTCTGTCTGTCTTTCCTCCAGTCTGTCTGTCTCTCCTCCTGTCTGTCTGTCTGTCTCTCCTCCAGTCTGTCTGTCTGTCTGTCACCTGTCTGTCTGTCTGTCTGTCTGTCTGTCTGTCTGTCTGTCTGTCTGTCTGTCTGTCTGTCTGTCTGTCACCCGTCTGTCTGTCTGTCTGTCTCTCCTCCAGTCTGTCTGTCTGTCTGTCTGTCTGTCTGTCACCCGTCTGTCTGTCTGTCTGTCTGTCTCTCCTCTAGTCTGTCTGTCTGTCTGTCCTCCAGTCTGTCTGTCTGTCTGTCTGTCTGTCTCTCCTCCAGTCTGTCTGTCTGTCTGTCTGTCTGTCTGTCTGTCTGTCTGTCTCTCCTCTAGTCTGTCTGTCTGTCTGTCTGTCCTCCAGTCTGTCTGTCTGTCTGTCCTCCAGTCTGTCTGTCTGTCTGTCTGTCTCTCCTCCAGTCTGTCTGTCTGTCTGTCTGTCTGTCTGTCTCTCCTCCAGTCTGTCTGTCTGTCTGTCTCTCCTCCAGTCTGTCTGTCTGTCTGTCCTCCAGTCTGTCCTCCAGTCTGTCTGTCTGTCTGTCTCTCCTCCAGTCTGTCTGTCTGTCTGTCTGTCTGTCTGTCTGTCCTCCAGTCTGTCTGTCTGTCTGTCCTCCAGTCTGTCTGTGAAATGAAGCAGAAGGTTTCTCAACACGATGCGACTGGAAGCAGATGTGCAGTTTATGGGTGAAAAATATCACACTTCATCTTCTCAGAATATTTGAGGCGACGGTGAGTCAACACGACGCCTGAAATTCTTCCATCAGACCGGATTCACCCGCCGAACGTTTCCGTCGCTTCACGGATTAAATTTAGAAACAAACAACAACAAAAAAGGACAACTGCCAAAGAAAAACAGCTGTTAATGTGTTACAGACATGTCTGAACATCGTGTTGGATTCTGGGAGGACGGAGCATCGCCTCACTGACCGAGTGTGTGTGTGTGTGTGTGTGTGTGTGTGTGTGTGTGTGTGTGTGTGTGTGTGTGTGTGTGTGTGTGTGTGTGTGTGTGTGTGTGTGTGTGTGAGGGAGACACAGTATAAAGGGGGTGTTGAAGGTCAGCAGAGCAGAATAGGAGGATGGTACAGTCAGCAGAGGAGCAACAAAGACGCTGCTGTCGCTGCCTGCCACTGCTCACACACACACACACACACACACACACACACACACACACACACACACACACACACACACACACACACACACACACACACACACTGTCTCTGTCCGCCTTTGTTCACACAGACGACTCTATAACATCTGTGAGCTCGTCCTTCGGTCTGAGAAACGATGGCGTCCACAGAAACTCCCAGAAAACCTTCCAGAAACATTTATTCATGAGATAATTCTCTTTGATAAAGAAACATGCTCAGATTCAGCAGATGGAAGTTTCTACGCAGCGCCGGGTGACATCAGTCCGACTCGGCTTCACCGTCTTTAAATGCGACAACAGCGTCTCCTGTTTTGTGAGCTGAAACGAAAACTTTCACCTCCAGAAGATTCTGTTCACAGCTTTTATAAAACCAGACGAGTCGGGGAAAAAGTCACGGCTACACCTCTTCATTTAAATAAACAGGGATTAAAAAAGGAAAGTGAACTCATATATTTATATATATCAGGGCTGGGAGATGATGAAGATGATGAAGATGATGGAGATGATGAAGATGATGAAACCTCTGATTTTCCACCTCTTTAATTTATGCCTTTTTTTTTTAAAGTTTCAAAACTGCAGTTTTGATTAAAAATACATGTTTTATTTTTGTAAAATTATTATTATTAGTGTTGAATTGTATTGTGATGATATTATTGATGCTGAAAAATATAGCTAACGGACAAAATGAGTTTTATCAGATGTATATATATATATATTTATTATATTGTTTAATATGAAATGGAAAATAAAAATCCACAAAAGAATTAGGATGAGAGCACGCTGCCGAGTCTTTAACGGTCCGACGTGGTGTTCAAACCATGTGGATGAAATATTTACAAACCGGGCGAGCTGCTGCTCAACGGGTCGGGGGAAGCCCGCGGCACACTTTTCTTTCTTTTTTTTAAAGCGCCGACGAAATTCATCATCACAAGCGACGAAGATAATGAGGTGAGATAATAGCTGTCGTGCTGTAATCCAGTCAGCAGAGTAATGCAGGATCTGGGCAGTCAGTCAACGAGCTAATAGGACGGGACGAGGAGGACGCCAGAGAGACGCCATGCCAACACCACACAATGCAGCGCCTGCAGGACACACACACACAGATAGACACACACACACACACACACACACACACACACACACACACACACACACACACACACACACACACACACACACACACACACACACACACACACACACACACACACACACACACACACACACACACACACACACACACACACACACAGACACACACACACACACACACACACACACACAGACACACACACACACACACACAGACGCGCACACACACACAGACACACACACACACACACAGACACACACACACACACACACAGACAGACACATGCACACACACAGACACACACACACACGTGCGCACAGACACACACACACGCACACACACACACACACACACACACACACACACACACGCACACACAGACACACACGCACACACGCGCAGACACACACACACGCATACAGACACACGCGCGCGCACACGCACGCACACACACACACACACACACACACACACACGCACGCACGCACGCACACGCACACACACACACACACACACACACTGCACTGTTTCCTCCCTGTCTTCTCTCTGTTTGTTTCTCTCCATCCCTCCACACCCTTTCACCCACTTCCCTCTCTAATTCACTGCTGTCCATCATCCTCCGTTGCCCGGGGCGACGGGCCGATGCGGGTCAGACGTCGTGCAGGCCTGGAGCGAAGACCCGCCTGGACAGTCGGACCGAGTTTCAATCTAAAACTGAGAATTTAAACTTCTGCATTTTGTGATTTATCAGCCGAGTGGCAGTCAGACGGAAAACTTTCTTTCCTGCAGCGATCGTATTGCAGCTGAAGTCACTTCTGGATCAGAACCATTTTACAGACCTGAAGCTATGAACTCTTTTAGAAACAGTCTGTGGTCTCAACATATTTAAGTTAAACTGCATTTCACATAATTTTTTTGCTGCGCAACATTCACAAATAGTTTATTATTTCCATCAGAGATGAGCAGACGGACGTCTCGACTTCTACTGCGTTCACTGTTCGACAAAATGTTCTAATCTTTCATGCCGCTCGCTGAAACACCTGAAAGTTGAACCACTGAACAGTCTGACACTGATTGCAGAGACTTGAGCTGAGAGCTTCCTTCCACACTGACTGTTGTTATCGCAGCGTCTCCTCCTCCTCCTCCTCCAGCAGCTTCAGACTCCAACTCCTCACATAAACAGTGATTTGTCCTCCGACGGGGAGTTGTGTTGACACGCTCCGGTCGGATTGTAACTCATCACAAAGGTCTGAAAAAACAAACGTTAAAACGTGCTGCGCTGTCGACTGAACTGAAACTGTGTTCACGTTTCTAAATGTTTGTTTTCCAGGAGCAGGAAAACAAAAGGAGGAAAGACGGGCGAGAAAAAAGAAGTAAAAATAAATGTTCCCTCTTTGAATGGACATGATTGTGAAGTTTAACAGCCGGAGAATAAAAAAAAGCCAATTCAATGGTCTGGGGAGAAGAACAATGGAGAGAAGAGGAGAGGAGGAGGCGCACATATACAGTCAGAGAGGAGGAGGTGTACGTCAGGAGGAGGAGGAGGAGGGAGCCGGCGATGAAGAGTGGCCTGTTTACTCCCATCACGCCGCTGGTTTTCACAACCAAACACGTCGGTAAACACGGAAAGTGCAAAAACTGTAATTATCTGCATTAGTCGGCTTCGATTTACAAGAATTACGATCCGTGATTAGCGTTCGCGTTCACGCAGCTTCAAACACGCCGAGAGCTTTCAGTGACTCTGTTACGGGTTAAATAGTTCTATAACAAGTAAAAACTACATTATATTACAAATTCAAATTGTATTTTCCCACTGAGGAGGCGGAGTCATATTTCTAGTGATGTCATGATGATTTAATCAATCAGATGTTCAGTTGGTCTTTTTTTTTTTTTTACCTTTTTATTCAACAGAAAGTTGAAGGGAGAGATTTCAGAGTCAAAGTTAGAGCCCCAAGAAACCCAACAACTCTCAACCACCTTCATGATGTTGGAGCTGGAAACCAGCAGGAGACTCCCAGGAAACCTTCCAACGAAAAACACAGAAGCTCCTCTTAGAATTACACATTACAGCTTAGTCCTAAAAAAGAAAACAATCGGAAAAGCGAGAAGCTGCTCGGCTGCATGTTTGTGAGCGCGCGGGGACGGATTCATTATGTCACTCATTATCAGCAGCAGAGTTAATCCTGTTGATCGCAATCTGAAGCCCAGCAGATCAATCTGGGTGTTTAATGAGATGTAATCCTCTCCGCCAATTCCCTCCTGTCAATCATCGAAACTGAAACCACACACACACACACACACACAGAGGAAGCGCGCACACACACACACACACACACACACACACACACACACACACACACACACACACACACACACACACACACACACACACACACACACACACACACACACACACACACACACACACACACACACACACACAAACTTTGATGGGGAAAGTTTTTCATTTTAAAGGTGAAGTTCAAAAGACTAAAACAAGTTTTTAAGTTTTCCTTCAAATCTGCAAACTTTCTGTCACAGTTGGGAGACCAAGAGGAACCCGGAGAGGAACCCGGAGAGGAACCCGGAGAGGAACCCGGAGAAGCCGAGCTAGTCGAAATAACAGCGCGTCGCTTTAAAAGTGAATTTCATGCATACAAGATAAAATAAAATAAAATAAAAACAAAAGATTCTGGTTTTATATCTACGGTGTTGCTGCAGGTCTCAGGAGACGAGGGAGGAGAGTGGAGGGAAGAGATGGATCGGATATGAGAAGTCACACACACACACACACACACACACACACACACACACACACACACACACACACACACACACACACACACACACACACACGCTGCCACTTTCCCTCCTCTGATCAGAGTCAATTAATATTGCATCATGTGGGCAGCCGGAGGAGAAGAAGAGCAGTGAACAGCTTCTCATCAACTTCTGGATCTACAGATCAGCTGATCACCTGCAAACACGGTTTACATCCATCTTAATCATAATCCAACACAGCACAAAGAAATGCTGCATGTAGGCTCATCAGAGTGTTGCTAACTGTAGGAGAGGAAGAGGAGGAGGAGGAGGAGATGAAGAAGTGTGAGAGATGAGGGGGCATAGAAGAGAAAGCTGAGGGTGAGAGGAGCTAGAGGCTGCAGGACAAAGGAGGAACTGACTAAATGTGAGGTGGGAGGAGGGGGAGGGGCGGAGCCACGTGATGAAGGGATGCAGAGGGGGCGGGGCTTCACTTCTGTGTGCCTGTGTTTCCCTGTTTCCAGCTAAAAGCCTTGTTGTACACTGACTTTTCTATACTGTATCTCAACACACACACACACACACACACACACACACACACACACACACACACACACACACACACACACACACACACAGCTTCATGTTTAAAGCGTACAGACTTGTGTCTCCTTCCAACATGCGGCTCCTTTGTGCTGCAGATATTAATGATCTTGTCTTTCCATCTCTAAGTTATGAAGACACTGAAACACAAAACAGACAAAAAATAAAAGAAAACAAAAAGAGCTGGTGATGAAAAACTCACAACAAAAACAAAAACAAAGAAAAAAACGTAGAAATTCCCCCCAAAACATCCTGCAGGAGAACATGAACCAGCAGGAGAACAAGAACCAGCTGGAGAACAAGAACCAGCTGGAGAACAAGAACCAGCTGGAGAACATGAACCAGCAGGAGAACAAGAACCAGCTGGAGAACAAGAACCAGCTGGAGAACATGAACCAGCAGGAGAACAAGAACCAGCTGGAGAACATGAACCAGCAGGAGAACATGAACCAGCAGGAGAACATGAACCAGCAGGAGAACAAGAACCAGCTGGAGAACAAGAACCAGCTGGAGAACATGAACCAGCAGGAGAACAAGAACCAGCTGGAGAACATGAACCAGCAGGAGAACATGAACCATCAGGAGAACATGAACCATGAGGAGAACATGAACCGAGGATGTTTCTTTTTTTAAGTTCCTCATTTGACTTTTATTTGTTTTTATTTATCTCAGAATACACCCCTCTTCCTCCTCTTCCTCCTCTCTACCATGCCGTGCCCTTTGTCGATGCTTCTCCTCTTCCTACCGCCTCTCTCCTTCTCTCTGCCCTTCATCTGCTCCACCCTCCTCTTCCTCCCCCACCTCTCGTCTTCCTGCTCCATCTCTAATCATTTTGTGTTTTTGGCTTCTCTTCAGCTCTTTTTGCTCCCAATTTCCTCTCCTCTCCTCTCCTCTCCTCTCCTCTCCTCTCCTCTCCTCTCCTCTCCTCTCCTCCCCTTTTCCCTCTCCTCCCCTCTCCTCTCCTTCGGCTGCTGTGCAACCTTGAAGAAACTGGATTATAGATGAAAGAGGAGGACGGATGTTTGTGTTGAACCAACATGTTCCTCTTCTTCCTCTTCTTCCTCTGAACATCAGCAGAAAACAGGAAGTCACAACGTTCAGAGGACATTTTCCAAAACTTAAAAAAAAAAAACACTCCGCGAGAAAAAAAATACGGACTGTGATGCCTTTTTTTTTCTCTCCAGTAAAGCCTCTAATGTTATGATAAGTTATGCATTCGTTGCTCTGTGATCTCCTGCTTGACTTGTGTGTGTGTGTGTGTGTGTGTGTGTGTGTGTGTGTGTGTGTGTGTGTGTGTGTGTGTGTCTATTAATAGTGAGTGAGGTAAGCTGCTCGCTGCAGTCAGAGGCTGCAATGGTCAACACTGCCCTCATGACCTACTTTACACACACACACACACACACACACACACACACACACACACACACACACACACACACACACACACACACACACACACACACACACACACACACACACACACACACACACACACACACACACACACACACACTTCCCCCTGTGTGTGTGTGTGTGTGTGTGTGTGTGAGGGACACAGATATTCAGATAAAGTACCATCTGTTGTGCACATCTCCCTCTCAGTTAAGACTTGTTTAAGACTGCAGGGTGATGAATCTCTTTGCAGCTCCGACTCCGTTTCTGAGCTCGTCTGAACCGCCCGTCACACCGTCATGTCGGATGTGACGGGCGGTCTGTTGATGAGTGATGGAAGAAGCATTCACATCAGTTACTGAAGCAAAAGTACCAACACAGTAAAAGCTCAAATGTTTTAGCGGTAAAAGTCCTGGTGTGATCTGATTACATATGACATCATCAGATTATTGACAGTTCATCGGTGTGTGAGTTACTGTTGCAGCTGCTGCAGCCTCCAGTTCCATGTTTTGTTCCCATCTTGCTATGTTGTAACCAGAAGTGACCATATTTGGACGAGCTGGGGGGAGGAGCCAGCGGTGGATCTGACTGATCTGATTGAGCCTGACAACATTATGCCCCGCCCACCGACAGCTGAAACGTGACTCCACCACAGGCCTGTCAAGGACACATTTTATTGACTTTGGATTTGATGAGAGAAGTTGAATGGGAGTCTATGGAGCCGGAGGCTTTTTGGAGCCGACCTCTAGTGGCACTCGCTGGTATTGCAGCTGAAGACACTTCCGACCTGAAAGCTACGTCTGATTGGATATTTTTCTCTCATCTTGGATTTTTCCTGAGATCTTCGGATTATTTAAACTTTTATTGAAATGAAACCTAACGACACACTTCTGTTTGTAAGATATCAGAAAGTTTAAGTTTCATCGTTAACAATATGTTGGACTTTAAAAGCTTGTTTGTTTTAATCCATTGAGTCAAACCTTCATCTGAAAACTAAATAAAGCTGTTAAATAAATGTAGTGAAGCAGAAAGTAGAATAAGAGAGGAAATATAAAGCGGCTGAAGATGGAAATATTCAAGCAAAAAAAAGTTACTTTCTGCTGAATTTGAAAGATGAAATATAGAAATAAATACAAATAAATGAAGCAACATATTCAAAGTAAAGTTACAACTGAGTCGTACGAATTTTTCAACTTTCTAAAATCTCAAATTTAAAATAATAACATGCTGCCTGGATTATAATCTTTCAGATTTCTTCTGTTATGTTATAAAATGATGTCTGGTTTATCAGGTGCTCGACAAAAGGAAAAGCATTTCAACAAAAGGCTGGCGGTCATATTACCACCAGAAAGACCTTCCTTATGTATATTATATAATATTTGAATCCAATCTGCTTTAAGAACCAAAGAAACACGTCGTCTCACCTGAAGGTCAAAAACTACGAGCGTTAAACAAAAGCTGCAAATGTGAAAAAGGCTGCAACGGTTTCTTCCATTAAATCTCAGAGGTTTTGTAAGAAATCGGCCTGCTTATCTGAGTTCATGACGTCTACACACACACACACACACACACACACACACACACACACACACACACACACACACACACACACACACACACACACACACACACACGTATATATATATACACACTGAGCACATCAGAATGATACATAACGCACCACATCGGACAGCAGCGGTAATGTATCCGTGTTTCTTTAACACACTGAGAGTGAGTGTGTGTGTGTGTGTGTGTGTGTGTGTGTGTGTGTGTGTGTGTGTGTGTGTGTGTGTGTGTGTGTGTGTGTGTGTGTGTGTAGTAAACATTCCCATGTTTCACGCCTCAGGATGCAACACATGACCCCAGCGTGGCGCGTCACTGTGTTTCTGCACCGAAGGTTCGTATGAACGAGAGTCGTTTCCACACCGAAGGTTTTAGCCTCCAAACCACCTGAGGAGATGATTGTTGGTGTTTTTTTTTAAATGTTTTATAGATAAACGGTGCAGATGTTTACCAGCTGACTTGGTAAACAGCTGGTTGTCACAACTTGACTTCCTCTCATGAAGCTGTTAAAGGGTTTAGAGTAATAACGGCTTCAACATGCGGTTCTGTGGTTTTCTTCAGGGTGGGCGGAGCAACAAACACGTCCAGCGAGCTGAATAAAGCGTCCTGCTCACCGTTATCATCTCCTGAAGTTTAGGCACCAAAACTACGGGGTCAGATTGGGGCTAAAAAACAATACGTAATTTAATGTAAGTAATGTTACGTATGTCAGAAGTTAAAAAAAAAAGGTTTTTAATGATGAACCTCCGACCAGCAGAGGGTGCCGGAGCGGATCCGTCTGCTCGGAGCAGAACTCGGGTACCTGCAGGTCTAAATCACCTCACGAGCTTCTGTTTAGCAGAAAAAACAAAACAGGGAAACGCACCGTCGCCTCCTCCTGCTCCCGGAGAGCCTCGTATTGACTCACGGTAAATTAGGCTCACTCCATATTTTTGGGGGGTTAAGCATGAAAGATTGATGGGGAGGTGAAGTCTATGTAGGCCAGCGAGAGGGGGAGACGCAGCTTCAATGTACTTCAATGCACCGCTGGGGGGAGGAGGAGAAGAGGGGGGGGTGACGTGGTCAAACCGTCCCACGGTTTCTCTCTTCCTCCGTCTCTAATTGGCTTCCTTGTAGCTCAATGATTCCCTTGTTTTGTTTTTTTAGAAGAGGAGCAGATCCACTCTGTTCCAATTAAAATCTTAGTTTTTAATGTTTGTGTTCTCCCCGAGG
>NW_027210772.1:600000-791934 GCF_029030835.1 Brachyistius frenatus | reverse complement strand
TTCAATTAAATATAAATACAGTACGGCAAACAACAACCTGAAAATACACATTTTCCTATATTGTACAACACCGTTTCCGAACCCATATTCAGCTGCAAATAGACCGAAGAAACATCAAATGTGGAAAATGAGAATTTTGATCGTCTAATAGAAAAGATGTGCTTATTTTGACTTCGCCGCTATCAACGTGCGCAATTTCAGAACTTTTGCTGGAATAAAACAAAATCACCTCCAACTGATTCCTCGCGTGAAAAAAACAAACCAAGATGTCAGAAAACGAAGAGCGTCGAGCGCTTTCGTCAATTCGCCCAAACAAACGCTCCGGCTGCGAGGTAACCGTCCCGCACGCCGGTCCTCAGCCGTGCCAAGTGCTGAACGCGCCGTTTCTCGGCCCTCTCGCCGAGGCGGCGGCGGCGGCGATGAACCTCAGGCCCGGCTGGCTAAAAAAGGACGTGTCCGACTTCTCAGCGCTGCGTCCGCAGTCTTCCGCGAGAGGAAATTAAATCGCTTTTCCCACAGCACCATTAATTGTTTTTTTGTGAAATTGTTTATTTGCGAAGGCTTTTCCGGCAAAACTGCCTCCTCGGTGTGTGTGTGTGGGGAGGGGGGGGAGCCGCAGAGTGTTTTCTGTTTGAATTACAACGGATTTGTCTGGGCAGTCCCCCCCCCCATCAGCGAGGATAAATACTTGTGTATTCATTATCATTCCTGCCTTAGAGAAATAAATCGCATTCCTCGTCGGAGAGAAAATTGATTTTCCGTTGGAAGGTCAGCGCTAAATGCTAGCAGCGGATAGTTCGCCGGTCCGGTTGTTAATGCAACACGAGCAGCAAAATAAATAGAAATACGATTGACAGCATCTGGGTTCAGAACCGAACCCTCCTCATGCAGCGATACCTTCCTCAATTCCAGCTGTTGTTGACAGTTTCAAGGTGAGATTTTTTTTTAATTTTGTAATTTTTTTTTTATAGAAGAGTTACGGCGAACATTAAACCTACAAAAGTCGGTACCTGGGACAGAAATGTTAAACACTCGTGTCCTTCTGCAGGTTCTGCAGAACCTTCCACGTCTCAAATCTGATAAAACGGCATCTTTTAAAAAAAACAACAACAACAGTGATTACCAGGTCATTTAATTCAGACATGTAAGCCTGAGTGTGTTTGGTGATATAACGAGAAGCCAAAACCAACACCTGCGTTGCCCCCTCCCCTCCCCCCGCTCACTACATCGACAATGACGTTCGATGTAAATTATGAGGTACGAATGGTGCAGCGTGGACATTTATTCCAAAGAAAAGATTTCCCTTATTTGGAGTAAAGTCGGCCCGGTTCAAACCATGAAAAACAGAACCAACCAAAGAGTACACACAAACATGGGGGACGGATGAAGGAGGTGTTCACGTACCAACAAGTGCAGAATTAAAGAAAGCTTTAAAAAAAACAACAACTTGGATTCCCCTGGTTGTCATTGCATTTATGTTAAAAAGTGACAGACTGCAGCAGCTAATGAGAATAGAGCACAGAAGTGATTTATTCGGGTTTATTAAGGTTTTAGCATGCCGATGTTTTCTAATTTAAAGTGGCAGAGAGAAATGTGCTGGAGACAGCCAATCAGACAGCTTGTAGACGCAATTAACCAGCTGCTTGATGTTAATGGTAAAAAAAAAAAAAAAAAAATGAAAAGATCAAAAGAAAATCCAGACAAACATCATTACAGCACACGTTGCACGGTACAGGACATACGGACGCATAACAAGTGGAAGAAAAAAACCAAAAACCCCGCTGTAAAGGATTCAACTGAAAGTCTGAAGGATGCGCTGGTTGAAGGCGTAGGTAGCTTCTTCTGATCCGTCCTCCTCAGTAACCCTCAGCTGCTGTTCCTCTTTGCCGATGCAGATTATCGCGTTACACGCTTTCATCATTTTCCAGACTCACGACCTTTTTGTTGCCAAGTTACATAACTTGGCTTTTTTTTTTTTGCTCAACTAAGATCAGATCAAATTAATGTCGCGGCCTCGTGCGAACTCTGCCAGGACGAGAGCCGTATAATCCCCTCACGGAAAATTCACATCCAGAAATTTGATCGCTTGTCCGTCTGACCCGATTTTAATTGTTGGTTTTTGGATGGAGTTAAAAAAATGAATAAATAAAAAAATATCTATATATATATATATATATATTTACATATATATATATATATATATATACACACACCAAAACACTTTAGGAGTCAGAGAGAAAGAATGAATAAGCTTTTTTGTTTGTTTGTTTTTTTGTTGTTGTATCTGAAACATGTCTGAAAGATGTGCCAGGAGGTCGGCGTTGTTATTGCGCGCACATCTGGCCTCGATTATTGAAGCGTCTACGACAGAAATATGTCAACACGTGCTACTCTGACGAAACACACGCGATTACATCTGCCGTTAAAGAGCACCGAAGAGTTCAAAGCGGTGACCGTAAAACATCACGTGCGCGATGCAAAAAGAGATAAAAGTATTCTCCTGGGAAAAAGGTTGAAGACAAACGTGTGCAGGGTGAAAAGTATTAAAAAAAAACTAGAGCTGACATGAAATAGTCCATCTGGTGACATTTTTAAACCACAGCGTCTCACTGAACGGCTTTAACATCGTCCGAGTCTTTTTGTTTGCCTCTAATCTTTTGAAATTCTCTAATCTTAACATGAATTTATGAATATTTACTATAAAAACTTCCAACTCGTTTAAGTTCCCTACAGGAGGAGTGTTTGTTGAGTTGGTGGTTCAGGTTTAGGCACAGAAGAAAACAACAACACCTGGTCAGGGGTTAATATGACGGACAATACATAATAAAATAAATCTGGAAATAAACTTCCTTTTAAAATAGTATAATATAATGGACATAAAGTGTCCAATTTTTTTCCAGTGAAATACAGAGTTGTACAAATTCAATGTAAAAAAAATGGGAACAAATTTAGTGCTCGAATAAGTGCACTTAATCATTCATGTTTGAGGCTTCAAAGCTGAAAAAAAAAAAAGAAAATCTGAAATCTAACTGGGATTCGTGATAAACATGCAAAAATATTCTCGTCCTTCTTGAACGCCATTGAATTTTCACGCTTAAATCTCAAGCGATACGCCAACGAAGACCGCGAAAGATCGCAGCGCTCGTTCAGGATGTGAATTTTCTTTTCGGGCCCGATTGTGATCCTCGGAGGACGTGAACCCCCGAGGAACCGAAAGTCACCAGATAGCTGGAGTCGTCTCTTTTCACCAGGGACCCGCACCGGGAGGTTTCCCACGCCTTGTTGTCATGTTCATGGTGAATCCTCTCATCGCTTCGCGTACTTCATGACAATAACACGTCGAACAAATCGGTTGGTTTTTTTCTCTCGCAACTTTATCGAGTCTTTAAGGACTCGACGAGCGTCGGGTGCAGTTTGTGACGGCGGGGGAAGATATTTAAGAGTATTGGCAGAACAATCGTCCAAAAAAACCTGTCAGATGACCTTTTTTTTTTTTTTTAATGTAACTGTTTTCGACTTGTAAAAGTATAAAAAGTCCACGAGCTTAAAAAAGTGTTCCAAACGCTCTCAGATCTTTCATATGTAATTGTTGAGTTGTTTGATAGGGATTGAGAATAATGTGAAAAAATATATATAATATACATATATGTATATATATTGTTTAAAAATATATATGCGCAGAGAGGCTGAAAATAGTTTTTTGAGGAGGAAAACGAAGCCCCCTCGGAGGTCCACACCGAGGTACGTCTGCGCCGCACATGTCTGCTCCTGGGGGAGATGCTGAGGAATGTGGACACGGGGTCATCTTCTCCAGATTTCCTCTCATCCTAACGACCACCGAGGGGGGGGGAGGGAGGAGGTCGCGCCGCATCCCCGGACGTCCACGGCGGGACACGCTGTGTGTTTCCAGCACCTATTTTAATCCGAAGGTCGCAGGGTTCAGCGCAGCCGTGAGCGATGAAGACGATGTTACGGCCCGTGACGCGAAGAAACAAACATTGACTGACATTTTTAGGACAGGGAGAACTTGTCCTCTGTCTTTTTTTCTTTTTTTTTTCTTCTTGTTTTTTTTCCGCGTCGTCTTTGTACGAGACGAGTTCATGAGATTTTCCTCAAGAGTCTGTTTGACCAAATTCAGGTTTTCACAGTGAAGTCAGCAGCTGTCCTTCTCCTCTTCTTCCTCACCTTTTCTCTCCTGCTGAAGATGAGACCTCTTAACCACAAAAAAGGTCAGAAAAAAGAAAGAAACTGAGAGACAAACTGGAACCTGTGTGATCAGGTTTATTTTACAGCTTTTCACCGCCCCCAAGTGTTGTGAAAGAAACCTGCAGTTCGTGCTTCTTCAAAACTGAATTCAAGATCCCAATCGTTTGCAGAATTTGTCTTTATTTCAAATTCACATTTTGCTAAAAATGTCTTAACTATAAGACATTTTGACCCACAAAATAAGTTTTGAGGTTGTTAAATATAAAACAAAAAGTAAAATAAAGTGGGTTAAAACGGGAATTCTCAGCCTTCCTGGCTTGAGACCGTTTAAAATGAACAAAAATCACCTTCATCAGATCACAAGTTTTAAGATCAGTGCGGATATGAGTGATTTGTCCTTCTTGGATTACTCCAATTGAGGGGAAAAAAAAAAAGAGAAGCAAAATGTTTAGAAATCAATTTTATCATCTTCTGCCGCTCGGCTGACGGTAAATTTCCAACATACGAGTTGTGCATTTTCAGGTGGCAAATTGACACATCATCAATTTCAAATCCTGTTTCTTGTAGCAGGAATATGTTTATTAAATGCCAACTGGTGCCAAAAACACCAAATGCAACCACTAGAGGTCAGTGTAACTTCACTGTTACACCACACACTACCGGTGCAATTTGCATTGAACACCCGCAATGCAATAATAATGATTTTATTGAGAGATATCCTGATAAACACACACTCGTGTTGATCTCGCTGACCCTTATGGTACAAAACAAATATGTAAAAATGTGTATTAGTTTCAAAATATGACTACGGTGTCTGAAATTGGACATAAAAGAGAAAAGAAGCCGGAAACTATAATTGGGTTTTGTGCCAGCATGTCTTCAGGAGAAGGGATCAGCTGAGTGCTGAATAAATGCTCTATAGAGGCATTCATGTGAAGAAATGCAATTATTCTTTACACTCTGTTCGTCATGAACAGCATGTGGATAAAACTCTAGTGGCTTTTCATAATGTAAAACCACAATTTGCCACTTACACTGCAAGCGCTGTTAAATTACATTACAATATTAATTAAGACAGTTAATCTGAATCTGGCAGAAGCCCGCCGGTCAGTTGTTCCTTCCCAAGCAAAACAATTTCTTCCCCGACTGGAACGACTCTTTGGTGGAAATTAGATCCATCGAGGTTTGTGGTTTGGTATTTGCGGCGCTAGTGTTTCTGTGAAATGGGGTTTCCGTTGAATGTTGTAGAGCAAAGCAGATCGTAATTCACTCGTTTCTGTCGAGCCGGGGTAAAAAAATGACGTAAAGGACAAAGCTTCAAACCCCTCGGGGTCGAGTGAGAAACAATATCTGGGAAGCAGAAGTGGAGCGGTTTCCCTCAAACACCGAACGGGTGACTTCAGGGTGCAGTTGTTTCTTTTTTGAAGTGTGTGACTGGGACACTGGAGATCATTTACCATCAACACTCCTCATTTCTTCTGAACATGAACTCAGAGGTGGGCTGTTGATGCGCTTCAGACAACGTTCGATTGTTCCCGCGGCGACATAATTACGCGACGTTAAAAAAAAAAATTGGTCAATTATTATCTCTGCCTCTTAAAACAAACAGCAGAAACACCCGGACCCCGGCGTTGCAGTTTTTTTTTTTGCCGGTTAAGCAACGTGTCGTAATTGACACACTTCTTCACCATGTTGACATAAAACTTTACGACGCGTATGGTGAACTTTGTTTCAAACGTTACACCGCCTGTTGTTGCAGCCACCTGCGTGAGCGTGAAGGGGACCGCGGCTGTTGGCGACGCTGTAACATACGACTCTTTGATGCACGCCAACAATTTTCAACACTCTTCTTCGGCAGAGTTCAGATGGCTGTGAAACATTTGGAACGTAAAACGGCATCGTAAAAGTGTTTTCTGCGTTGGAAACCGAATATATAACTGTTTGATGTCTCCGCATGCAACATTGCTCACGATATTCCAAAACATAGAAAAACGGCACACTGGGATTACAGAGGATCGTTGCTATGCTTAGATCGAGATAAAAAAATAAAAAAGTCAGAGGGTTGCTATGGAGAAGGAGGCGGCATCGGGGAGATGCTCATATGGATGAGGCCCGTGGACCACCTGTTGTCTGTCTAATAATGGATCCACTCTGAACCGATGACATCTGAATACACAAAGGAGACGTTCAGACTCATTTTGTACTCTTCTTCACCAGCAGAATGCGCTGTGCCAAAGGCAATCACAATGGCAAATATTTAATATTTCAATGAGAGCGGATGATATAACCAGTATCATGACTGAAATCATTATCACCTAACTACAGGCTTTGTGTTGTGTTTTTTTTTTTCTTTCTGCCTTATTTGGTTTGGTCGCAGCTGTGCGATCATTTATTACCTGCAGTTGATTGTGCCGGTGCAAACAGTGTCTGAGGTGATAATAAAAGTTTTATAACTCTTCCTATTACGTTAATGCTGTCACATCATCTCCTGCGCTTCCTGTTTGCTAGAAAGCTTCTTCCTATTGACACAGTACGGGACGAAACAAAAAAAGCGTCCCGGAGCGAGAGGGTGCCGACATCGTCCGAGCTCTTTATGACGCCGGGCGGAGCAACGTTTCCAAGGAATAGCACCAGCTGCAGGATACCTCATAACGGAGGGCAAACATGTCCCCGTCATTTCTGCATCAGATAATATGAATGATTAAAAAACATGCAGACTCTGCAGGGTACGTTCAAACTTCACCTGGCCGTGTTTCCATTCAGTGTTATAATCTGTCACCAGATGAGATATTTGAGACACTTGTGAGGCTAAAAGTGAAATGACTGTGTTATGTTGTTTTTTTTCATTATGTGTGTTATGTTGTAAATAAGATATTGGGGTCTCTCCTTAAACCCCATAGATACAAATGAATTATAAGGACAACACATTTTATTGGATTTTTCAGACTTTATTTTTCAAATAATTTAAGTTTGTTTGCTGATACGTAAAAAAAACAAAAACACAACAGGGATATAAATATAATAATAACTATAAATTAAAATTGCACAATGTTTTCGTCTTCGTTTGGTAAAAATGCAACAAACATATTACAGGCAAATAAATACAAATTCAATAAAACACCCCAGGTCACAAACGGTGTACGACTTTGAGGGACATTGCACGTCACAACCACAAAAGTTTGCCGAAAGGCAAAGAAAAGTGCATTTTCCAACTCCTGCTGCTTGTTTGATGTCACTCAAGTCTGTTTCACTGAACTCCGAACTCCTTCTGCATCGACACAACGGTCCACTCGAAAGGCAACCGACCCCTCAGCTTTGCCTCCATTTTTCCTCTTCACTCCTTCCTTGTCTGTTTTTTTCCCCAAGAGACAGAACATGCCCGTCCACCGGCCCCCCGTCTCACGGGGACCTCTGCGACGGTGTCGGCACCGGCTTTTCGCGATGCGGCGCTCCTCAAAGCGCTGCACCTCTTCCGCTGTCTCAAATTTTTAAGGCGACCACGAAACGCTCCCTTTTCAACGGGCCCTCGCTGACAGATTTCACGCCTTCTTCTCCTGCTGGGGCGGCTTGGTGGCCTTGGCGCTCGGCTTGGCTTGGCACACTAGATCCCTGTAGGCCGGAGAGCGGAGGAAGCGAGGGTAGCAGTCTTTGGCCATGAGCATGTAGATTTTGTGCTGGGCCATGTCGAAAGATGAGGGTGAGGGGGCCTGCAAGTTGTCTTTGGTGATGTCGCGGGTTTCGTGGTCGATATTAACCTACAAAAAGAAGGGGGGTGGGGGACAACATATTAGTTTCTATTTATCCGATGTCGGCGAGGACGGATCAGCTGTGAGAGTCACCGGGTGTCTCCTTACCTCCCGGGGAGCTTCGCTGCCGATGAATTCATCGTAGATCTTCTTCGCTTTAGCGGGGAGTTTAGCAGGACACTTGGTGCTCCTGTAATCCTCGCAGGCAAAGTAGAACGCAATGTTCTCCTCGCTGAACTCGGATACCAGGAAGGCTGTGAAGGCACACAATCCATCTGAGGAGAGAGGAAATTTGATTACTTATGGTACACAGTGAGCCGGTGGGGGGAGGGCGGGGGGACGCCACGTTTATGTGTGTGTGTGTGTGTGTGTGTGTGCAGTTTACTGGCATTTAAATGCACTTTATTGGTGTGCAAACGTGGCAATAAAAAAAAAAAAGAAAAATGTAAAGATGAACTTACATTTGCTTGACAGGAGTTTTTCAAAGGACTCTTTCCACCTACGGCACTCCTCGAGGGTTGGCCTGGAAACAGACAAAGCGTGGTTAGATTTATGTAACTTCGTTTCTCAAGCTGGCATAAATACACACAGTGGTGACGTGTTGAATAAGCGATGCTTACTTATTTTTCCCTATTTTGCAAGAAGATAGGTTCCAGCTGGGTTTTTGCAAAATGCTTCCCAGTCTTGCTTTCAGCTCCTTGGCTCTAAAACAAACAAAAAAGAAAAACAGGTTAGATGCATTTTTGATAATAAAAAAACATATCTGTGCATTAAAATCTGAACGCAAAGTATATCCTAAAACTGATTCAGCTCTTTAAATGCTCACACACAGACGCACAACAACGAATTAGCGGAGCTGCTTTCTGTATTGTACAATCGCCCCCCAAAAAAACCATCAGCGTGTTTGCCTGGAGCTGGATGTACCTTTCCAAGCAGCAGGTTGGCAGTGATAGTCCTTTACACATAGCAGCAGGTTGGAGCTGGTCGGAGGTGACGACTCGGTTCAGCTTCGGTGCCCGAAATATCCGTTTGGTGAAAAGCTCAGGGAGGGGAGCGAGATGGTCTGTGTCTGATGCAGAGCCAGAGCCACATACTTTATAGGCCTACCTCCCCCCCACCCCACCCAGCCTCCGACGTGTCATCGGCCCTCTCAGCCAATCACAGAGAGGCAGAGAGAGAAAGCGAGAGACTGAGAGACAGGGTGTGTGTGTGTGTGTGTGTGTGTGTGTGGTGGAGGGGGTGGGGGGGATTGAAGGACGAAGCTTGGAAATGACTGTGAAACAATAAAAGCCACTGATATGCGACGCTATGTTTTCTTCTTGCATATCCCTGAAATCAACAACCCCAGTGAGTCTTGCACTGTTTTTTAAAAAAATAATTTTTTACTCCTCTCTTTCAAAACAACTTATTTAAATTGATCTACGTATACATGAAGCTCTATCTGGTGCGCATGTGAGGGTGCTGTCGATATTTCAAAGCTCGGAGAAGTCAGCTTTCGCATATTTCTACCTCTGAAATAGAATTACAATATTATAAAAACCTTTTCATGTACATGTTTTTCTCATAGTTCTGTCACAGTTTAAACACCGACTGAATCGGACCCTTCAGTGACTTCTTTTTACTTTTGATATAATTTGTCAGAATAAGCATCGAACTTATCATGTATCTACTAAATACTGTGAGTTTATCCTGCAGAAATAAAGGTTTAATTTGTCCATTTGTGCATGATATAACCCAACAATCAGCCCGTAACAGCTGACTGACTGGCCTCTCATTTCAGACTGCCAAAAAACGCAGGCGGTGTGATGAGGGTGTACAGGAAATTTTGGGTTTATTTTAGACTACGTGGTTCTTAAAAAAAGGGAGAAATGAAAGAGAAAAACTCAAACTGAAGTAAGGAAACCACGATGTAAGCAATTGTTTAGTGGTAAATCAATCCAGGGCATTCAAACTCTCACTAATGAATGATAAAAAAAAAAAACACCCCTGTAATGAACCTGGAATTAAACTATTCAAATGCGACTTGATTGAAAAATGCCAGCTAAATGCAGTAATATGAAGCACAGGCTCTGCACAGGTTTAAACTCACACCACAGACGTTCAGTGGACTTTATTAGACATGAAAAAGAGCAAAGCGTGTCGGCCTTTTTGACCTTCAAATTGCTTCTTGATGGCTTCTTTGGTGCCTCGTCACTGCTTCATGGTTCTCCAGTGGCGCACTCTTCGTAAGCCTTTTAAAAATGTTCGTTCCAGAGGAATGACGGGAAGGAAATGCGGTATTCACTCTGTGTATCATATAATTCAGAATAAAGTGACGTTAGACAATCGGCAGGGCAATACAAGACGACACCGTTTCAGAAATATGTACATTAAAGGGCAGAGAAGTTAATCGATAAATACAGAAGTCATTCCTAATATTTATTTTTGCGTTATGTTGTTGTAGAGTTCGTATTCAAAGAAATAAAATAATAGGAAGAGCTATCGGCGCTGAAACAGGAATTCGAGCATCAAAATATCTCCAACCACCGTTTCCACAAAAACGACAGTGAAAACATTGTGTTGCGACAGTTACACAAGTTTGTTGCCACGGGCGAGTCGGGGAATTGAGGGGCGGCAGGGCGGTGTGACAAATGAAACAGACTCTTGTTAATGGCAACTTCACTTCGCTCTCATTAAAAAAAAACATCAAATATCACATTTTGAACTTTGAAGAAATGGTCAAATACTTTTTTTTTTTTTTTTAAAAGTTCTTCTTTAAGAAGCAGCTCTATTCACCGAGGACATTTATTTTTAAAGCCACTTCAAATAAAACAGATTTTACACAGATTGATATTCACTTTCTGGGAGTTGGTGCTTTAATGTATAGCAAGGACAAATTATTTGTCACTACACCCTAACTAATAGAAACCAAGTTATAACGTCAAGACTTAACCAGATAATATGAAGATACGTCGTTAAATATTCTACATTTTTAGTGACCGTCATCAACAACAAAGCTTTTATAGCGTTGGTCATTTCTTTAAATGTTTTAAACCGACTTTTATGTTCCACAGACAAGTGACTTTTCCAGTTACACGACTGATGATTGGGTCCTCTTAAAGAGGAAGCAGAGTAATATTAGATGATTGGAAATCTCCCAACAGTACTCCGTATTGTTTTTAACCTTGGATCATCGAAAACATTTACCAACCTTCAGTCAACTTGTTTAGTCGCCAAAGCTCATCCAGACCTCAGAAAACACCGCTATTTATCATTTACGGGAACAGCTGTAGTCACATGGGTCATTTTAAAAAGGCTTTGATTAAACCGGGAATCGCAAATTACCCTTAAAACGTTTGAGTGCAGGCTGAACAGGAAGTCGTACAAAAGGACACTGCCTGAGCATTTTAGCAAGAAAAGCTCCCCGTGTTCCAGAACCCGGCAGCATTGATTAGGTTGAATCAGCTGATATGGAGCGGTCGGCTCCGGTCGGGAGGGACGATAACCGCTCTGGGATTGCCTAACCCTGCCCGGGTTCATTGTGCCACAGGGAGGACCTAATTGCGCCATTTGTTACCGTCGTAGAACAAAAGGTTTAACAGAGAAAAGCCTGGCGGGGGGGGGGGGGAGGGGGACCCGGCCACCCACCTACTAATGCTATGACGTCAGCACACTGTGCTAACTGTCCCGGTGACACAAACGGAAATGAAAGAAACAAAAGAATGGAGATAAAGGGAAGAAAAAAAAAAAAAGTAATACCTTGTTGAGAAAAGGCTTTGAGGGCTCGCCGCTGCGTGTCTCCGTCCTTGAAGCTGGCGGATGCTAACGGCTTGTAACGGGATGCGCTCCAACACGACTGATGTAACACTGACCCGTCGGTTTCTTTTTATCTATCTGTGGTTATGACTGGTTTTGAGACCACTGCTGAGCCAGAAACTGTGAATAGTGTATTTTGGGCTTTCAACCACCCCATTTTATTTTAACTAAAGAAAGCAAAGTAAGGATCACTCAATCATTTTTGTGCCTTGAAATGGTTTGCATCCTTTAAATTCTCGAGCCGTTCTGCTTTCGGTGTGTAGTCGGTGAAATTTGATTCAAAATGTGAGGATGCCATCGAAAAAAAACCCCGATGTTTTCTCTCGGTCCATATTTGGGATGATGAGTGTTTATCCGGGGTCTGTTCCCGGTAGCACCGGGCTGAGCTGGTTAGCCTTGAGGTAAATCAGGAGTTTAGCCTTCTGGCTCAGCTCCTCTTCACCAGAGCGGTCTGGCACAATGCTTTCTTTTCTGCTGGCGCCGCATAACCGACGTTACAAAAAGGAACGGTTGTGATAGGTGAGACAAACAGAGGCATTCACATCCGATTCCTCAGGAACTCCTCCGGTGAATTGAATTGCACTTCTGAGAGATTTCAGCAACAGAGACCCGTTGTTTGATATCGGCTGACGTCCCGTGGCTTGTTTTCTATCCCTTCACATTTTTCATATATAACATATTATGGTGATTGCTATCAGACTCGCCGTCTCTTGAAAGCAGTCGCGCTCTCAGTATTGAGATTTAGGCTTTTCTTAGAACGCTCCCGAGTGTCTTTACCTAATTTTTAGTCCTAGAAAGAGCCCTAATTTACAAGTGATTTGGGAGAGTTCCCACGAAAGGGTGTTTGATATATCGGAGAGGTCTTGAGATTTTTAAGAAGATAGGACAGCGGAAAATGTTAGCTTTTTTTTTTTTTTTTTCTCCTTGTGACATACTGCAGCGTGACCTCCTCAGAACTCTTAAAAAAAAAAAAACGCTTTGGTAAAACCGTTCACGGGCTGAACCGTTGTGTCACCGCTCTTACCGACCGGGCATTATTATCCAGCCTGGTGACGCAATCACAAGTGGCGGGCTTTGAGTACGTGAGTGCTCACCTGGCATTATCCTGCACCTCCACATGCGTCTTGAGTGACCCACTTGTGATCAGATCTCACTTTCCCCGCTTCATATGCTAATTAACATGTAAATCAAGTCAATATGCAGGCAACATAGCACTCGAACGCATACAGAAACGGTGAAAGAGGAGTTTCAGCAACAGGTATTTCAAAAAATTTGACATCTTTCTCATTTTATTGCTCCATCTGTTAGAAACTCATTGACGTATTTCACGCTTGTAAATGTCTGAAACAGGTTGGTGAGATTGTAATTTACAGCCTGAACCGTCAGTGCCCGGTCGGTTCAGGTGAGATGGTTTGATTATTCAAGCGGGTTGGGTTTTTGGGCTGTTCCACGGTTGGCGATTTGATGTGTGTCAGAAATTTAGACGAAATCAACTAAAAGATAAAGATTGGTGGAATAAGCTTCAGGTCCAGCTTGCGTTTTTAAAATCGGTAAGCCGCTGCGGTTACGGGTTAGGGGGTCAGCCGAGCCAGGACAGATTTAATGCCAGGTGTGCCGAGGGCTTTTGGGTTGAATTCAACTAATCCCTCCTGGTGCAGCGGAGGACAAAGAGCTCGTAACTCTTTTACGACATTAACCACGTGGTTATTGTTGTTGCCACGACGACCAAGGTTCGGGACACCCATTACTGGGGGGTGGGGGGCAGGAAGTACTGCCATTGTTAATCATACTACTGCAAGTAACGGAGCTTCTCAATGGGCGAGAAATAATAGCAACATCCCACGTTTATATTTTTTAACTCGGTCATGTTGTGAGGTGGCTACTGCCCTCCTCCCCCCCCTCCCCCCGCCCCTGAAAAAACACAAACCAGCACACTCTGTCTTAACAGATAAGACGGCCTTGTATCTTTGAGAACAGAACCTCCATTCAAAACTGTTTCCATGATGTGTCTGTTTTTAATGATAAAAGACCAACTACCATTCGAGAATGTGAACAGATTCTGGCACTTATGCCGCCGCCATCAAATCAGATGAGACAAATAAAGACGGAAAACTTTTCTGTGCAGCATCCTTCGGGGCGGCTTGTGTTTCTCTTTGAAGACTTCTGTACACGATATTTTAAGATGCTTTGCAGCTCACAAGGATTTATTTTCTGAATGAAGGGAAGTAATATCGGCCATTGTGGAAGTAATCTTATTATTTCGTTTGCTCAAATTTGAAATAACCCGCTGTAAAATCAACACAATTCATCAAATACTTGACCGGCACCGAGGAGACTGAGCGCAGGGGGCAATCCTGATAAAACAGGAATTGACATTTACCTGAATGAGTGCGTATCATGTGAAAGGTCAGCCCTCGCTCCCCAGCTTTGCTTCATCATCTCTGGGATGGAATCGTGTCTCGAGGCCGGTCCAGGACACCCTCGTCTCCGGGCCTCGCTTCACCCTGCGACTCATTTGCGAAGCCTATTTTACCTCACGCTGCCCGAGATTGCGAAAGTCCTTCATCGTCGCAGGCCGTCCATCTCCGAGCCCGGAGAGGACCTCGCGGTTTCATTTGGGCTCAGCTGTCGCAGATACAAAAAGCTCATCTTCGACTCAGCTTGCTCCTTTCACAGTTCGCCTCCGTGTGGGGTTCGGAGACGAGACGGGATTGGGGACGCTGTTATGCTGCTTTCTCAAGTGTTGTCACTGAAGAAAAAAAAAAAGAGATGACAAATCAGATGAGGTCCCCGGTTCCCCTGCTTTCACCCCCGTGCTGGAAACGGAGCAGCCCGGGACAACAAGACCTCCAGCAGGTGATAATAGGAAGTTATTTGCTGAAGAATTACACCCCCGAGCAGTTTATTATTAACCTTCTTTTACTTTTTTTGTTGACGTTGAGAGCCTTTGATGAGCATAAAAAGTAGGTCAAGGAGCTAGCAAGAAAGGATGGCACACAACAAAAGTTCTCATCTTCTTGAAGACATAATCACATCCATTCTTTTTGAAAACGTACGTTTTGAAGATTTTTCCATTTAGAGATTCAAGCTTCAGCAGTACCGTTTGTGACCTCGGCCGTGTCGGGCCTCCACCTCGTATGGGCGTCAGCTTTTCATGTCAGCTAAGTTTACAATTGACGTGTCGTTCTTTCCACGTAGAAACATTTTATTGACTACGAATTTCATGAAACTAGTTGAATGGGAGTCTATGGAGGCGGATGCTTTTTGGAGCCGACCTCTAGTGGCCCTCGGTGGTATTGCAGCTTCAGGCGCTTCAGCATCGGCCCTTATTTTTCAGAGCCGAAAGCTACGAATACTTTTATATACAGTCTCGATTCTCGACATTTCAAAACAACAACAAACTACAGTCTCAAAAACGTCTGAAATTGAATTCACACGTCCCTGAAACTGAGCGTTGTAGCCTTCATTATGGTTGTATAACATTGTTGGGATGCTGTATTAGACTGAATTATGATCACTTTTATGTAGATTTACATTTTTTTTCCTTTTTCAGAGTATCGAGTCAGAATTGGAGTCAAAATGAGGTTCGCTTTTGAACAGACACTTAGAAAGCAGCATGAACATCTTGCTGCTTGTGTTTCTATTGACGACCAATGTTCAAAACAAACGATTGCGCTCTTTGAGGACAACTCCTCTCTCCGACGGGGAGCTCGAGCCCCCTTTTGTCTCCGCGTCAACCTGGCTGTTAAATCGGCTCGGCTTTGTGACGCCGATCGCAAATCACGTCCCCAATGCAGAGCGTGCAACGTCAGGGCTGCAGAACAAACACGGCGAGCAGCTGCTCCGATGACACGCTCACCGAGTTGTCTGACCGCCGATGCACGCGCCCCAAATGTCGCCGTGCCGTCCGATCTTAACGGAGACCGTCGTGGGTCGGCCTCGGCGTGGCTTTTTTTTTTTTCCACCGGAGGAGGTGATGAGAACACGAGGCAATCATTTCCCAGAAAGAGGAAAAGTGCTTTCTGCCAACCTGATTTGTTTGTGTTCGTGGCCTGCACATGTGTTATAAAAGAGAGAGTGAGTTAATGAAAAAAAAAAAAAAGAACCCCCCCCCCCCCAGCCGCCGAGTCTCAATGCCACAGGAACTGCCTGTAATGCTTCCCGGCATCACATCGGCTTGTTTGTTTGTTTGATTTTTTTTTTCCTCATCTGAAGGTCCCTCAGAGCGGTGAGTCACTGAGGAGCGGAAGAGGATCGCTGAAAGCTCCCCGATGGAAACGTTCAAGCAGAAAAAACAGCTTCTGTGGGGAAATTCTTAACCGGGTGAATGAAAAAAAGAAAAAAGGATGAGATGAATGTTTTAAATGGAAATCAAAAAGAGGGGATGGATGATTAAGATAGTTTTGGTTCTGCTGTTGGTGGAAGTATTTGACTCATAAGGTAGGTAGGTAGTTACTTTATTGATCACCAAGAGAAAGATTTTCGCTACAGCAGCATTTATAGATACAGGAAAGCAATAAAATAACAGTAAAAACTATTAAATATAAAAATGCACAGTATATACAGTACAGTATATGGCGTTGATGGTGGAAGAGCCCTTTGAAGTTGAGGGCTCTGTGTCTATGCAGCTCACCAGGGGGGATGGAGGGGGAGGGGGGGAAGGCAGCAGAGGTGTTTGGGAGGTGTGAGGTGCCACTAAATCCTACAAGGGAGCTGCATACTTCGTGTAGCTAACTGGAAAAACAAATTTATAGATTGTTTAACTAGCCGCTAAAATTTGTAATCAAAAAAGTTAAAAGGTAAAAATCAAGATTTACTGATATTTTTTATTTTTTAAGTATTGATCAAACGAGGTAATATAGTGAGCTTTAGATGTGATGGAAGGATTTCTTACCTTTGGACAGAGCCAGACTAGCTGTCTTTTAGTTATTTATGCTAAAGCCGACTGGCATACAGATATGAGAGTTTGGTGTTTTCACCCAACTCTCAGGAACAAAAGGGGAATACATCTCAAAATTGAATTGAAAAAAAAGGCTCTGTAAACACGCCGTTCTAGTAAACACAAGACATGGTGTAATTTCCATCAGTCCTCATTTTCCTGCATTGTTAATGGACCATAAATGTCAGACACATTTTCAGTGCATACATTTGCACCGTATTGTAAACTGATTGTGGGACTCGGCTCGATTCACAATAACGAGCTGTAGTGTGAAGGTGGGAGGACGCATTGGCTGGCGTCATTTTTGTTGTATTTCTACTGAGGATTAAAGCCACATAATACAACGTTGTATTTTTGAATCACGACTTCGGGTTCTCTTAAGAGTTTAAAAAAAACAACACTTTGCATTAGAATGCGTTGAAGACATTCATGACAGCTTTAGATGCCAACATCTTCGAGCGGTGGTCCACCCGACGCCAAAAAACCCTGCGCCGGCTAGTTGAACCCGAAGTGCCGAGATTTATTCTCCGACGGTCCGACGGTCGCGGTCGGTCTCGGCGGGAGCGTTTCTGGCAACGTGCGCGTCGGAGCCTCAGGTTGCTCATCTGTCTGATCGTCCTCTGGGGAGGAGCAGAGCAGCCTGCCGGAGGCCCGGACAGATGCTCGCTGTGGCTGTTAAACAATAACCACTGGAGTGTGGGCCCCCCCTCCCTCCCTCCCCTGCTCCTCCCCCGCACAACCCCTTCAGCAACACTGGGATCTGCTCCCGAGGGGGCTGTTTCGACGGAGGTCAGCCGAGCCGACAATATGCAAACTGTCCCGGTTTAAAGTGATAATCTGTGAAGTTATTTCTGTTTTTCCTTCGACGATGAGATTTATTTGGGCTTTTTTTTTTTTCCCGTTGAAGTCTTAGTTTGCATTTCCTTCTTTTCTTTCGTTAAGCCTCGTGAAAAAGGGCGCGCTCACGACGTCTTCATAACTGCCGTCACCTCGAGGAGTTTTCATTTTATAAAGTTCACGACTTGAAGCTGTGAACGGAGTGCAGTGGGCAGTCGACTGGGACCACCAGGAGGAAGGTCAAGTGTTTGACTGAAAGTCTTCACAGCATTGACTTCGATGCTGACATTAACATGCTAACATTTCCAGTGTTGACGTATTGATTTTGAAGCTGTAACCAACTTGTGTCTTCACACAAGTTCAGCTGTGTTTGGCCACAAATCAATACACGACCAACTTTCACATTTTTAGCTGGTGATGGAAAAAGATGAAAAAGATTCCCAACATGATTCGGATTTATTTTCAGGTAATTCTAAATGTTTTTAGTCGGTTAGAAAAGATGTTGAGATATTTAACGAGATGATTTTGAACCTGCTGGTGGTAACTGCATGAAATTCAAATCCCGTGGAAACTGAAGCTACCAAATGTCATGACAGTTCATCGAAAATATATAAAGACATAATAAATACAGAAAATGTGATCTTTATGGTGGCGGCTGGTCAGAGGATCACCAAACAACAAAGCTGTGTCCTAAATCCATTAACTAATCCTTAATGTACCGAGAGAGAGTCGACAGGACGTGCGTACTTTATTTATAGAGTGTATTTGTGTGTGTATTTATTCATTGGTCTTACTTTTTCTGAAAAAAATATTTTTATCCATCTTATTTTATTGTATACGTATTTGTAATTCTTTCTTATCGCGTGCACCTTTCTTTTTTTTTTTTCCTGACTGTGTTTCTATGCTGCCGTGACGACGAAATGTCCCTACTGCGGGATTACTAAAGTCTAAAATTAAGTCTGTACTGTCGCTGGTGCTCTTTAATTTATCCTCAGAAATCCTTGAACCCTTCCAGATTAAATATCGTGTCCATAATAGAGCTCAGTGGGGAAAAAAAAAAATACATCGTTTTAAACGTGAGGGGAACCGTATTGAAACGGTGGACTGTAACGAGAGAGGAGCTGGTTTATGTGGCTGAGCTGAAACGGATTTCACAAGCCATGAATAAATTATAACCGTGATGCTCACAACAAAAAGCCCCTGCAGCAGTTAAATGAAAGAGTTGTAGGAGGTTCTTCACCAGCGGAGCGTCCTCTGCTGAAAGCGCTGATAATCATTAACTGGAAGCTGGATGGACGGCTTGGTGTTTTCAGCCTGGTGGTGGGTTTGTTCAAATGTCAGGCCCCGACAACAACACTGCTGATATTTGACTCTCGTCAACATCACATAGACACAGTAGGAAATGTGCGGACTGCCTTGGAGATTATAACAAAACAATCAGCGATGTCAGGGAGCAGCAGGTATTGTTGTTCTTCGCAGAGAGACGTTACTAAAAATAACACGCAAATGTACAATCCGGTCTGATGACACAGTTGGAATTTGTTTTGCTAATGACCTGAATCAAGCCTTGATGCCTGTAACCTTCATATCCAAATATAATATATCATCTTAAAACAGCCCAGTCAAAGCTGTGTTATGGTGAATTGCAATGAAATGCTTTTTTTTTGTTTTGTTTTTGCTTGTTTTGTATTTGGACTTCGACTTAAAACTGTGACGTCTTAATTTTTACACTTTATATTTTGTGCGCTAGATTCCCGCCTCCATCAGCGGTTGTTGACTAATAAACAATGAGAAAATAAGTTTTCCCTTGACAGTAAAATAAATCCAGGAATGTAAAATATCATTAACAGTGTTAAACTGTCTACATTACTGTGAATAATTAATATAACTCTACTTCTTTATACAGAACATTTACATTTTTGTAACAAACCTGTAAATGTTGAAGAATTATTCTGTTTCATAGAACTTTACAAGAAACCAATAACGTTTTACACTTTATTTTTGGGCTGTAGCAATTTTGAAATCACCATATAAAGGCAACAGTATATTATCTGAAGTCATCACTGGGGTAAAGAGATCTGTGGATGCACAGCTGACATTTATAATCATGTTTATGTCAACTAACATTGAAGAAATCAGTTGCTAACGTACATCTGGCCGACAGAAACGTTGGCTTTCATGACCTCTGGCTCGCTGATAAAACTCTGGTTTGGTCTCCACCACCTCCTACCAAAAAAAACAAGCAAAAAACAAACAAAAAAAACAACAAAAAAAACAACCTTCAATAGGTTGTCAATGGTAGCTAGTTGTTAGCGTTGTCGCTAACCGCCGGGACGGCGTACAGTGGGATTATAAAGATGATAAAATGCTCTGTGCTGCAGTGTTTACTACTTTTTGTTTGATTTAGGCAAGTGGAAGCAGCGCAGCGTCTTACTGCAAGAAAATGTTTGTATTTTTCGATTCAGGTTGTAGCAAAGCAGACAATCCAATATGTTTTGTTGTTTTTCTCCGTCACTGCGTCTGTTGTTTGTCTCGGCGCCGAACAGGAGGAGTAATCAACTGTTCCTCTCATCCTCCCCGTGATCCATAGTCATGGCAGCGCTGCACCGTGGATATCGTGTTAACTATTGATTAAAGAGACCAGAGAAATACAGAGCGATGGAGAGAGAGAGAGAAACATAGAAGAGGGAAAGGAACGGAGGGTTCGAATTACACAGACTGAGAAATAGTGATGATTATTGTAGTATTTATATTAGTCGCCTGGAATTAAAAACCTCAAATATTTTTACTTCGAGGTTTTTTTTTCAACTGGTCAAGATGAAAAAGAAGAAGAAGAAAAAAAAAGAAGCTTTCTTGCTGATAAATTCCTGTAGAGAAACACACTCATTCTCTGGCACCGTTTCTAAAAGCAAATGAGTGTGTTTGCCTTCTAGCTGAATTATCCCCATTATGTGAAAGACAGCAAAAGTCACTCCAAAAAAAAAGAAGGCAGCTAACTCACTCTCTGATGTCCAATCACATTACTGTCGTTGACACTCTCAGATCAAATGGAACCGGTGGCGTTTGCTTCTGTTGCCTAGAATCACTTCCACGGCGAGATGAGTGCTCGGCTCGTGTTTTGCGGTCAACTGGCCCAGATAGTGCCGTGTGCGTTGTTTCTACCGAGCTGCCCCACATTCACCCTCGCTCTTCATTCCCCCGAGTGACGAACACATCGACGACAACAGGAAAGTTAATGGAGGCGTAATGACACGGTGGGCAAACTGCATCCCCGACCGGTGGCCCAAATACGAGGAACGAGTGCTGTTTTCTGTTTCTTTTTTTTTTCATTTTGAGTGGTGCCGCGGAGTAGAAATGGTGGCATGTATGTTTGATGACTTACTCCAAAAGTAAAGCAGAAAGGCGGAGAATACGACTCCCAGTCATAAATTTACCAGGTGTGACTCTTGAGTCTGAGCGTCTGACTTTATGTCACAAAATCTAAAGTTTGAGCATTTCAAGCAAACTTCTCTTCCATTTGCAAAGCAGTTTGTCGAGGCAGTTGTTTCTATTATTATTTAATTTCCTACATGCGATCTCTTGAGAGGTGTATTTTTGAAGCCCAGCGATGAATCACCCAGATTTAAAACTGGTTTCTCTTTTATTGGAGACTTTTTTTTGTTGTTGTTGTTGTCATTTGGTTTCATCACCGTTACCAAATGGCAGCGGTTGAAACCAGGTCAATCCGTCTGTCTGATCGGGATTGAATGCATTTTCATAGCGCTTTATGCCCTTGTTTTGGTAATATGAGAGTGAAGTCAGACAGTCGCACAAAATATAGATGCATATATATATATATTTTTTTATTCACAAATCTCGGGGAGGGGGTTTACATTCATATGGAAACACAGTAACATACCGTACATGGTAATAGGTCTTTTTTCAGCCAATTTGTGGTTGCATCGCCAACAGGTTTGGTACAACATGCACTAAAGGAAACATCTGTCACACCTTAAATGCTCAGGAAAGATTCAGAGCAGGATCTTTTTTGAATCTGCTCATTTCAAAAGGAGTGCAAACGCTGAGGGAGCACAGTGTCGTGTTACTGACGTATTCTAGATTAGGTTGTTTTTAAGCAGTCGTTTTTCATCACATACTGTACAAGTCAAAGAATATGACATCATGCTGACAATAATTTAGGAAATGTGTACAACACATGTTTAAACTCTGATTCTATGTGTGGGGTGGGGTTGGGGTGACTCTTTCAACACACTGCAAACAGGACTAGGGGACCAGTGTGTCATACTCTGTTTAATGAAGCGCTGGCTGCTGATTGAATTGCATGTTTTAGCAAATTAGTTTTGGAATCCACTGCCATTGCTATTTTTAAATAGCATTTTTAATTTGTCAGTGCGTCCAAACTTTGCAAATGCAAATTATGACTTTTTTTTTTTTCTTTTTAAAGCCAACGTTGATCGGTAGTCCAAAAAAAAACCCCAATATATTTGGCTTGATTTAAGCCTAATCAATAGATATGTATAATACTGTAAATTTCGACAGTATCTTGGTCATTCATGATTGGTCCAACTCTTTACAACAAGTTGGGGTGATGTGAATCTTTGACTGAACTGAAAGCAAAAATGAACCCTGCTTTATACTCCACATTTAATATCACATAGAAAACCTCCAAGAGTTTACAATAAACAGGATTATGCAACATCGATATCCAAGTGCAATTCAATATTTTTTTTTTGGCACAGTTTCAGATATTAAGTGGTCACTCACTTCGTTGTGAACGCACGAGCTACCACAACAGGCCGAGTAAACCTGCATACGACTAGTTCACGAAGTAAGACAAGTAGCGGCAGGGCTGGGCGATGACGCAATGACGATAATTATCACAATATAGGATGAGATGTGACAAAATGATTCAGTTGCAAGGCATTTAGTATTCCCAGTCAAGTACTGGACATGTCTGAAAAGGACAGAAAGTAAAAGCATCAATCTCCTTCCATTGTAACTGTACATACACAGTGTAGTGCAGAGCAAATTATTCTTTCAAGTCACCAGTTTTATGTTTGCAATTTTATGGTCGAATCCAAGTCCACAAAGATGGAGGTTCGGGGTGGATGGAAGGGTCAAGAAAACATTCATCTTAACATGGGAGACCACTGTTTGTTTCACAACATTTATTATAGCAACCAAGCCCTGATCTTTCCCTCATACCTCACCAACCAGGTGGAAAGATATCGGTGTTATTTCTCCTGCCGCCAGTAGGGGCTCCTATGGATCGTATTTGGAAGGCAGGGAGAAACGACTCTGATGATAATTCAGATTGTAGGACTTGTTGGCTGTAATAAATGCAGAGGAGATAGTTTACCAAAGGCAGCTAATTATGGTCACAATAAATGTTGAAAATGACCAAAAATGGGTCACAAAGACCATCTTGATTTTGGTATCCAATTGTGGTCATTGAGCTACAATCAGTTTTGTATAACAATATTTGATGTATCTTGGAATATGTTATTAATTGTTTTTTTTGTTACACTTACTAGCCAAGGAGTTTTGGTGTTTACAGTCAGCTGGTCCTCACTTTAATGACATGGCGATGACTGATATCAGAGTTAACAGAAAATGGCATGTATTGTGATAAATATCATTTTCGCGTAATATCGTCATTTTATATTTTCGCCCAGCACTACGCACGAGGTAAAACAATTAGCTTCTCCTCATCCAGTATCTTCTCTGTACAGTGCAGTCCACAGAGACACGTATCATCTAGAGGGTTAGCATGCATGGAGCTGGTGCGGACGAAGGAAACAGTCAAAGCAGGTCGCCCCGCAACTTGCAGATTCACAGTATTGAGGAGATGATGTCGAAGGGTTTTCATGGAGCGGTCTACAGTGTCGGTCCACTTTCATGTCCACTGCGGTCGTTGGGTCGGGTCAAACGGACCTCCGCTGGCCTTGCGCGTGTGCCCTGTTGACCATATCCTGGTACATCTTGGACCTGAGAAACCGCGGGTACGAGTCTTTCTCCATGAGGCTGTGGACTTTCGCTTGGATCTCGTTGAGGCTGGTCGGGGAGGGATCCGCCAGGCTCTGCTTGGTCTTCTCCCGGGTGCGGTAGTCAATGTTGACCTGGCGGGATGAGGACAGCGAAGAAGACGTCACATGTCAACATAATTCCCGTGTTATTATTATTATTCAGATATAAATTACGGGTCAGTTTTGAACAACCCTCCTCTCCAAAAAAAGCTTCTGCAAGTTGGTAAAAAAATAAATATTTTCCCTTCCTGCCTTTCCGTTGTTTAATACTGCATAATTTTCGACAAGATGAAAAGCACCATAGCAGAGTTGACATTTGATAGAAGTTACAGTCAAACTGAGTGAAGATGAAGAGAACAAAATTGAAAATCTATTTGAAAGTTTGATGGAAGTTTGAACAGGGGTAGAGGTAGTTAGAGGTTGGTGGAGTTATAGAAATACATAATTTTCAAGTTTTTTTTCCCTGTCCAGGATCTCTAAAGGCCATTTGAATTAAGACTCGTCTGTGAGGAACGAAAGCTGGAATTAGTGGTGTTGTTTTAAGGGCGAGGTCACGATGGGTCAACTTAGATACTGGCAACCTCTGTTGGTTGTTTCTAGCCGTGATGTAGGAAGCACTTTTAACATCATACAAGTATTTTTTGGGGCAATTTTGCCTTCATCAGATAGGAGACGGGACACATGTGGAAAGAGAGCAGAGGAATAACATGCAGCAAGAAGGTCCAGCCAGCCGGAAGTCCAAAGAGGGACTCGGCCGCTGAGGGCTTTTTGCGGCCAAAGACCTCGACCACACAACTCAAGAGTACATTGATGTAACAAACCTTAACCGTGGGGGGAAATGCTCATGAGAATTATTCTACTGAGTCCATATCAATGTTTTGAAGAGGAGATAGTGGATTTTAATACTTCTTTCCATTGTGGGTATATCTGAAATGTAGTCCTAACCTTGTTTTGGTGTTTCGTCTCTATCAAAATACAGCTTTTACCTTTGAGCATGAAATTCATTCATGTTTTTAAGCCTTTCCATGGCCTCCAAGTCATCTACGGAAGAATTCATTCACCCCAGTTGCACCCGAACCCACCTCTCTCGGCGCCTTAACGTCAATGAACTCCTTAAAGATCTTGTTCGCTTTCGACACAAGCTTGGCCGAGCCCTTGATTTTTTTGTACTCCTCGCAGGCCATCCAAAACTCGATGTTTTCGTCGCTGAACTCTGACTTGAGAAATGTCCGGAAGGCAGCCAGCCCATCTGTAAAGAACCAATAAATCAGGAAGTAAAACGGAGGAGTTGTAACCAAACAAAAACACTTAAAGGCTTCAGCCCAGCTCCCATTTCAGTACGGCAGCAGAGGAACTCCCTCTTCTAGAGATGTTTTTTTTTCCCTCCCTCATTTTGATGGAGTAGCTCGATCATGTGATTATTATACCCTTCCTGCTGTGTTGATATATTCCCAGTATGTGCACACTCTTGTGCAAGAGAGCGGGAAATGCTCTCAGGATTAGAACGCAAACAAAACCAGAGCAAAAACATACTCCCACGGCGAGATCTCTCCTCCGTCTTCCAGCAGTCGAGATAAGTGATCAATTAACCTGCTGCCGGCTGATGTTAACAGAGGAAGGGCATGTTTTTGTTTCGGGCCCCGTGTCACGGTGACATGTTATTTCCACCTCTTTCCTTTTTTTTGCCGTTTACCTCGTGAAGCTGGGCAGAGCAGAAAAGGCTGGTCCATTGCTCACACAGAAACATACACTCCCATGATTGTAGCGCAACGACATGCAAGGTTACACGGACACGAGGCAAAACAAGACACACACACACACACAAACACTGGTCTGCTGTTTGAACGAGTCCTCAAATAACTTGTAGCACACGTGAAAAGCAAACATGACAGGGTTTTACAGTGTCTGCAATGTTGTGTCTGTATTAGTTGACGTTTAAAGGGGGAAAAAAAAGAGAAATAAAAAGAGCTTGCATTTAAAGTGGAATCAGGATTTGTGCAGGACTGAAAAACAATTATAATTTACAGGTGTCATTTCTAATCTAAACAGTCTGCTTTTATGGTATCTGTTCCAATCACTGAGATAATTGCTGCCTTCAAATCGTAGACGGCATATAAAAGAGGACGTAGCTTCAAGGTCTGAGAAATGAGGCCAATGCGAAAGCGCCTTAAGCTGCAATACCACCGAGTGCCACTAGAGGTCGGCTCCAAAAAGCGTCCGGCTCCATAGACTCCCATTCAACTAGTCTCATCAAATTCTCAGTCAATAAAGTGTCTGTGTTGTTAGCTAAAGTCGCTCCTCCTTATTCGTTTTCTGCTAGTTTATCTGAAAATAATCCCGTCATTAATTAGAAAATAAGCTTAAAAAAGATGTGTTTTTGGGGGCGTGTCTGTTTGATTCAAGTGGTGAGGTCCTAAAAACACATGCTGGCTGTCCACAGCGACCAGAAGCTGCAGAGGCAAACAATTTAGCATGCTAACAGGAGGGTAACATAAAGCAGAAAATGCAAAAGGCACAAAAGAAAAAAAAATGAGGCCGTTGGGAAGATCGACATTTTCCTCAGACGTAAATTATTATATACGTTATGAAAACAAACTCTATGACTGAAATTGCAATATATGAAGCGTAACGTTCAACGCAAAAATGTCCTCGGCCTTATAGAAAATGTAGAGTTCCGACATCGTGAATGCCACAAGAGGGCGCCGTTCACACAGACTGCTCTCGTTTACACGGTAAACACGAGTCCATTTCTGTGCAGCATTTCTCGCAAACAATGTGTTATTTTAGCCCCGCTCTCCCGTTTATTCTGTCGTTTGCAGCTGTGTTTCTTCTTCCAGGTGTTTTGATAGCGTTCTTGTTAAAGTGCGCGTATTTCCGAGAAGAGAGACATCATTTTTCCAGCTGAAGCGTCTCGTGGTGGATTTTCTTGGAAACAGTTGTTGTCTCCGTGTGTCCTCGAGGGTCTGGCGAGTGTGGCGAGAGCACTTCTTACTCAGAATACATCTGCAGAGCCCATTTTGTAAATATCTCGCATCCGTTAGTGCTTCGTTCGGTTTGTTGGTACGTTACAACCACGGAGTGCTGATTATCAGAAGCTACAAACAAAATGGTGACCGATCAGTAGAAAAAACAACAACAACAACAACATTGCGCTGGAGCTCTCAAAAACTTCATGGGGCTTGAGAGGACTTTTTAACAAAACCAGGACAAAGGTAGTTTTAATTCCCAGCAAACAGCCGAAAGGAAATTGGGGATTCGGCTTGTCAGCTTCGCTCCAAAGCTGTGGAACAAACTACCTGTTAGATATCAGGGAAGCGAGCTCAGTTAACACTTTTAAAAGAAAGCTCAAAACATATCTCTTTATATCAGCCTTTAACGACCTACTCTTGAAGCTCTCTTGCACTTTGAACTGCCGCGCCTTAAAAATGCATTTTTGCTTATTTTATATTTCAACTCTAGTGGTTTAATTTTATGCATTTTATCGGTTCTCAAGAATTTCATTTCTTTTCTGCATTTTTTAAATGTTCCTTTATATGTTTTTATGTGAAACACTGCTGTGAAGCAGTTTGAGCTGCATTTCTTGTATGAAAGGTGCCGTACTAGTAAAGTATATTATTATTATTATTATTAATTGCTGTGCAGTTGGAAAGGAGAAGGGCTAAGGGTCTTTCAGCTTGAGGGTTGGTTGTGGAGGTTGGACTAGGGGGCACGGTGGAAGAGCTAATCGACAGCAGGGGGTGACGACTCGGTAGGGCATTAAAAAAATGGCAGAGGGTGAAGTACAGGTGAAGAATCCAGAGCGGGTCATTCTGCAGGAAAACTCAAAAGCGAGTGCAGCGAGCAAACCTCTGAAGCACCTTGATGACCCGAGAGGAGGCCGCCCAGAGACTGCTGCTTAAATACATCACGGCAATTAAGAGCAGCTGGATGTAATCAATGCAGGGCAGCTGGGGACAAAGCATTCGCTGCAGCCCTCCGTGACCACGTGGCGCTTCGGGAGCAGCCGGGAAATCTATTTGTTCTTGAGGTGCTGACATTTTTAATGTAGAGACAAACTCAAATTCAATTCAATATGCTAAAAGAAAAAAAAAAAAATCAGCTTCAAGGAGTGTTGTCGTACTAACGAGGCATGTAATAGCTCACAGAGTGCTCCCCCCCCCTCTCCTCCACCCACACCCCCCAGCCAGGTGTAGTACACCTCCATCAAATTAAGTCTGGTGTCAATGCAATATCCTCCCAAGGGAACATCCAGTACTGTGTCCCTGTTGCTTTGCCATTACTTATGTAATGTAAATGTGTGTGAGTGTGTGTTTGTGTAGGACATGTTTTCGTAGACCTCTTTAATGTTTGGTCAATTCAAACAGGAAGCGCCGGTGTGTCACGCTCCCTCTCCATCTAGGGAGAGGTTTTGCTCTGTGACAAAACTTCCCCGAGGAACATTATAACCCTTAATGTTTGTGTGTCAGACCACCGTGTTGCATCATAACCTCGATTTGAGCAAAAACACAGCGTTCACGTGAGTGCGGCTTTCTTTCGTTTGAGGCTGGTTGTCTCTCGGTCATTCGTCAGCACAGAGTGATTAAATCGGAAATCAAGAAATGTGTCAAAGTTGGTTTTGCAAGCTAAAAAAGGAAGCTTCAGAATGCAACCCCGTTATAATTGATTTAGTTTTTTTAATCATATTTTCCAAGCATATTGGAAACAGACTGGAATATTATTAAAACCTTCAAAGACCAGACACAATTCAAATCGCAAAAGATTTGGAATTAGACATTTTACTGACTAATTAAAGTCTCTTTGACCTAAAATAAACCATATAAACAGGATTTCTTGCATAAAATGGGACCAAAACAGAATTCACACCGAAAGTACTTGCCTTATTGTTTTAAACAAGAAAAGCATTTTTTTCATGCACTAATTATCTACTGGTTCCAGCTTGTGTAATTTGACATTTTACAGACCGAATAATTTTGTCAATTATTTGGCAGATTAACTGATGATAAATTAAAATGATAGCTAGCTGCAGTCACAGATAAACTTGTTTCTTTTTGGGAACAGAGATATTTGTATAGTGAGAGTGGGAAAGACCAAGTTGCATGCTCATCAAAATATTTGAGTGGTCAAAAGTCTTCAGTAAAAGTAGCTTAGTTTGAACGCGCTGTGATTTTAGCTCTTATTTTTCAACAGACTCGGATCAGTTTAGTCTCAGTTAACCACCGTGTCTTCGGTCAATCAGCGAGAAAATGTAGTTTGTCTGTCTGGATCTGTTTGAAACTTTACTTCTATTCATCAGATATGCAGGAGCAACCTGACCTGCGGAGTACTCCAGGGAAGTTACCTCGGTCCCATTACTTTTTAGTCTGTGCATGCTGCTCCTCAGGCAACATAACATTGAATAAACAAAAAAAAAGGGACAATTTCACTGCTAAATTAGAGGTGGCCTTGATTTTCTTGATGATTGCTGCTTCGTACCGTCGGGACTGTTCTCCCCCTTAAAAAACTGAAAATGTTCACTTACATTTGTGAGAGAGAAGATGATCAAACGATTCAGACCATCGAACAACCTCATCCGTTGACAGTCTGATGGAGAGAGAAAAAGCCAGAGGGGAAGTGCCTGAGAAGAGCTGCTAACCAACCGCTGTGCTTCCATGCATTTTTAACACAAGATGGTATTGTATGTATTATTGAAGGGCTGCCGGATTTAATGTCTGATTTATTTTGCTTCTCTTCCTCTCCAGCGCTGTAAAGTACTTAAAATATCCGGTTACATTTACAGAACGATGACAGGAGGAAAGGAGAGGAGAGGAGATGAAGACAGGAATAGCAACGGCTGACCTTTGTTAGCATTTTAATGCTATTCATGAAGCGGTGAAAACATGGTGAGATAACACTATCTCAGGGGTTAAAGAGATGCATTAACATTATTTTAGTCCTCCACCTCGGGAGACGGTATGCAGCTCGTTAAGACTATTTGTGAAACACATTAGCGTGAATATGAAAGCTAAATAACAATATATGTTAAACATTTGAAACATCTGCCACGAGTTTGCCCAAAGAAGTTTGTGACATGATGAGCGTTAGCGCCCCCTACTGGGTTACTTTGCATAGAGATGGTTGCACTGATTCAGAAATAAAAAAAATATGTTTTTAGCTTTACGAAGCTATTTTCGACCAAATTATTTGAATAACTTACTTGGAAATTAAGGCATTAAAAAAAAGCGTCACGACTCAGCCCAGTGTCACAGCAGAGCGTGTAATACACACGCCTGTCCACTAAAGGACAAGGTGCGATAGCTAGTTGTGACAGTGACGTGTACGTAAATATGGGCACGTCACATCCAGAAGGATTCAAACTTATTTTTTTGTTTTTGTTCCTAACCTTAACCAAGTTGAGTTTAGTTTTCCAAAAAAACAGACATGTCTGCTGCAGCCTGGTCTAGGAGTGAGAATAACACGTTTTTGCTTTAGTGGACAAGCGTGTCTATTACACGCTTTGCCGTGATACCGGGTTGAACGACTGGTTTTTATTTGTGAGAAGTGTTTGTGACGTTACGACAGGATGTTTAGCAGCTTAGGCTTGCACCGCTGTTTGTAAAATGTCAAGGCAGCCTCTCAACAAGGGTAAATACAACTCCTTATTTCTTAAAGAAGGCAACTTTTCCTTCAAAAGTTTGACACATTTTTTGAATTAATTTCATAACATGGTTTCCAGACAGTGATTTCACACAACAGAAGGGTGAGTTTTCAAGTGTAGTTCCACAGGAACAAAGCAGGATGGTGCAGGGTTTCTGTTGGCAGACTTACTTCAGACACCTGGCCGTGGTCTCGTGGGCGGGAGGCAGGAACTCGGAGAAGTCATTGCAGGAGTCGGATTTGTTGGACAGGCAGCCTAGTCTGGTCTTCATGGTGCAGATCCTGCTGACGAAGCACACAAATGCTTTATGCTCTAAAACTTTTTGTGCGTATAAATCAAACATTACGACAAAGAAATGATACCTTCGATGCACACGGAGACAAAAATAGTTACTATTATCCATCCCGCTTCTAAGAGTCACGGTTGTGCTCGGTTAAAAGAAATAATAAAAAAAAACAACCTGCTCAAAAAATATTGAAATAAAAAGTTCAACCCGGACTGTTTTAGCAGAACTGGGACCATCAGCAACAAACCTGTTTGCAACGTGCATTGCTGCATTGAAATAGCATTTGTTGGTGCATTCAATGACTTTGAAGTTCATGCAAAACTTAAAATGCATTTCAACTGCGAGCTCAGCACTGTGAAGAAGACTGCCGGCATATTTTTTTTATTTTGTTTTGCTGTTGTTAAGATGTCCGGTTGTATGTTTTGGCTTCGAGCGGTCGGGCTGCTCCTTTCGATGTTTAGACTATGAATACGTTCCTAAATGTTGAGCCCTGCTGAATAAACTGATCGCAAAGAAACAAGATGCGGAGAGATAAGAGCAGCTGTGACTGGACTGAATGTGGACGACAGGTGCATCTACATTATGCAAAAGAGCTGAGTCAGCACGGCACAGCACCCCGCTTCATTCAAAACGCCGCGTCTTTTTTTTTTTTTTTTCGACCGTATCGTGCGGAGTTTAAGAAACGCTCCCCGCAAAACGTCGCGTGATCGCATCCGAGTTTTATGAGGAAAATAAAAACAAACGTCTCCTCGAATCTTTACCAGCATCATCCGACTTCCCGGAAACAGCTTGAACGATGGAGCGGAATTAAAAAGAAATCTATTCATCTGTTTATTTATTTGTTCATAACGTAGTCTGTGTTACGTTGATGCCCCGTAATTGTGACAGGAACATAAAGAGCCTCTGTGCTGCTGCTTCTCCAGAACGAAATGAAATAAACCATATCCCCGTTTGTCATCACGGTCTGTCCCGTCTCATTTGTACACTGCTGCTGTCACATCCTATCTGTCACCGCGCCGCCTCTGGGACACACGGCTCGCGCCAGATGGGGCACGGCTATAAAGACGCTCCATCAAAGGCCAAACATTTCTTTAAAAGTAGGTCTGTTCTGCAGAAAGAAACAAAAGAATGGAAGCAATTGAATTAAATAGACAAACAGTCTTAAAAGAATTCAGGCGTTTTAAGTAAAAAAAAAAAAAAAAAAAAGGCCTTTCACGATTCCTTTTTTGTTTTAAGCATCATTTGACATTTTGGGAGGCGTCATGGCAAAAGCGAGTTAGCTTAGCTTAGCACAGAGACTGGAAACAGATAGCTTGGTTTTGTACAAAGAGGGGGGAAAAAAATATCTGCGACCAACATAACTTAAATAACCACCTCTGATCTGTTTCACCCAAATTAACAAATTAGTTAAGAGATTATTCATCGTTTGCTGCCTGATTTTTGTGCAAAGCTAAACAAACTCGCAGGTTTCTGTATCTTCATGTTCATCATTTCGACGTTACAGGTATCAATTCTCTCATCTAATCTCCGATGACACAAAACAGACCCAAAGATTAAAAAAAAAAATTAAATAAAATGACATCTTACTTTGTGGCAATGCTACATTTTTCTTGACAAAACAAAACAAAAAAAAACACTTCCCAAGATCTCTATAATCCAGTTTGACTGAATATGAATCTTTGAATGTGAGTTAACAGGAGTATTGAGTTTGTGTGGTTCGGAGTATAAAGTGGTTGTGTGTGTGTCAGTAGGCCACTCAAACATCACAAGAGCCTTTGAGTCACTACAACACAGCAGATGATGATCAGAAGCGTGCAAACGTATTACAGAAACGTTCACAGGACTGCTGACGGCCCGTTGGACGGCCCGTTGGACGGCCCGTTGGACGGCCCGTTGGACGGCCCGTTGGACGGCCCGTTGGACGGCCCGTTGGACGGCCCGACGGCCCGTTGGACGGCCCGTTGGACGGCGTGTGACTTCTTGGGGTAACTCATCAATGGAAAACAAAACACCCCAAAAAAGCCACTATTTTTTTCCCTGTTCTGTATTTCCTTTCTCTCTCTGTTCGTTGGAGATTGTTTTGATGCTCGGACCTTGAATTGGGAACATTGTGTGAAATGTGCTTTTCATTAGCCCGCCAAAAAGCCATTTGCTGGAATTAATAAGGCTTCATCCACCATGTGAATACCAAGGCTCTTTTAAAATGTCACTTTGTGTCCTCCATCTACTTCTGACTTCGCGTTTCGAGGTAATACATATTAGCATGTGCTTTTTTTTGTTTGTTTGTTTTTCGCCCTGGACTAATGTATCAGCTTTCTGTTAATGAAAATTGTTTGGCAGTCGGCTTTGCCGTCAAGTATGACGGATAAATCAGCGAAGTAAATGTGTTTTCAGAGGGAGAGAACATGAGTCTATCAACCAAAACTGTCACATCCTCGCCTTGAGAAATATTTGTTTGGGTTTCAGTGAAGAGTTAATAGTTTGCATGTCTCTTTAAAAAGCTTTTTTTAAAAAAAATGTATTTATATATTTTTCCTCCTCCTCCTCCACCAGGAATAAACCTCAAAAGGGCCGCCTGTGCAGCTCGTTTCAGATGATGTAGATGTGTGACGCAGCCTGCCCCAGAAACACCCATGTTATGTATCAGATGTTATATATATATATATATATATATATATAAGCAGATGCAGTGGACCATGAGGGTAGTTTCATCTGTGTGAGTCATAATCTTGAGGTGCAGTTCATTTGTTAATGAAAAGTTATTTTCTGAAAGCCCTGCAGGCCGGGATATTTTAAGAGCCGACTGTGTGTATGCACATCCAGTTCATTGAAGTTCACGGGTGAGGGATGAAGAGTGTTGTTAGGATGACTTTCTGACAGCAGTAACACCAACAACACAAAGCACTTACTCTCTTGCTTCACTCTGGACACGATATGTTTTTTTTTAAATTTTTTAGTCTCCTTTATAGTCGGACTCCTAAAACGAACAGAGGTCAAGGAATCGTGTTTTTTTTGGGGGACATTTCAGCAGTCTTGATTCCACATGTTGTAGATAATCTACAAATATAAATATCATTCGAACTTTAAAAACAAAAAACAAAAAAAACAAATTTATTTATTGGCAGTTCTGGAGCCTTTTTTTGATCGTATCATAAAATCTTCCCCAACAGATGACGCGAAGTCTTTAGAGGAAAGAATTTTGATGACAAATGAGCGCCTCCATCTCAAGACTGAACAGAAGCTTCAGAAATGGATCTTTAGTCAAACAGGACTGATCCTCTGAGGACCATGAATATCTGTACATCACATAGTCTATTAAAAACATTTTAATAGACTATTTTCTGGTCTGGACTGAAGTGATTTGGTACCCAGACCAAATTTTCAGCATCACAAAATAGATTTTTTTCCCTCGTTTCCTCGATTGTTGAGATCAACTTCCGCTTCTTTTAAATCGAAGCGTGATGCATTTCTGTTTGCTACTGACTTTTATTAAATTAAATGTGGGACTTTATTTGTATCTTGCAATGCACTATAGCTCATTTTCAATTCTCTGTTTGATCTATTTTCTTTTATTTCTTCGATATCTTCATGTATATTAGCGTCTTCTGTAAAGCACATGGAATATCCTTGATGCTAGAAATTGTGCGCAAATAAAGACTGAGCTCGACTTGCATGACATTTTGCTCTTTGAACTGCTCGTCCTGCAAAACATAGCCATCCTGCAGACATCCGTCCATTCATGAGTGACGACACGTTAAAAAAAAACCTCAATGTTATTTCGTGCAGATTGCTAAATGCATCAATAGTCTGCAACTTCATGTAAACACATCTGCTCGTGGATTCATATTTGGCACGAACACGGGGACGGCTACGATATTCTGGCACTTGGACAGCAGCTTTAACGCATCGGCACTTGAAATGGAAACTAGCCATCAGCTTTTTTTACGCGCGGCAGCGTGTGTCGTTTTTCAGCAGGCGAAGGCCACGAAGTGAAGTTGATGAGACGAGAAGTGGACGTATTGATGAGCCCGCCGCGCGCCAAACTGTCAATAACACGATAACGGGTTCTCTCCCTCCCGCTATTATGCCCCCCTCCCCCTCACCCCCCGACCCCTTGCCTCTCGCCTCCTCGGCTTTGACAAGTCCGCTTCCACCCCGCCCCCCACGCCCCCCCCCCCCCACGCCTCTCGTGCGCTACCTACTTCGTCTGCAGTATGCTGCAGACACGTGCCGCCGCTGAGCTATTTATAAAAATCCCTGACAAATCCATGTAGTCAGGAGGAAGCAGTGCATGTTCTATTCAGCCATGCAGCAAGGCCGGCTCCTGGAGGAAAGAGGCTAAAAACAGCAACGGCGCTCTTAAAGTCTCAGATACACACACAGAGTACGCCTCGTGAATCTGAAAGTATACGAGCAACATCCGACCGAGACACCCCCCGCCCCCTCCACCCCACCCGCCCCCCTGTATCTGAGATGCCTGGTGGGGTTGGCGGATTAAGAAGTCAAAAATCTAGATCATGGAAGTTGCGTCTCTGTGTGTGTGCGGGTGTGAATATCTTCTTTGATGTTACCTAACTTGGTGCAATGCAGGTTTTTAAAGATGTCTCTCCGTGTCCTCATTTGTGGATGCTGACAAGAGACACCCTGCGGTTCTATACAGTAGATGTGTGTATTATTAGCTGCAGACGGGTTATGAAAGAAGTTCTGTATGATAATAAATGGGTTAGATTAAATTCAAATGAATTTACTCTGCAGAAGCTGCGGCTTAAAAATAGCATGTTACAGGTAAAAAAAAAAAAAAGACGTTTTCTCGGTGGACAGCAAATGACTGAATGATTGATACTGTACTGATGTGTACGCGGCATCACCCCGTATGCATGGATGCTCGGGTGCATGCATCCACGGTGACGTTGGCGTTAAAGGCAGACGAGCGCTTGTGAGTCACTTCCTGCAAAGATTATAAGAAGATGATCTTAAGTGCAGGCCGCGTCGAGAGTTAAAAATAGCAGCTCGTCAAGTTAAAGGTTTCCGACGTCATTGGCTGCGGCCAAAAATAACAGGTCGCATTCTGGCACCTACCAAATAGCGCATTTATTGTGTGCTCTATTGTGTTGCGCCAGTAAACAAAACAATGATTGTGCAGTGTACAGAACAGCTGGTACCGGTGGTTTTAGTACTGGTACAGCTCGTACTACCGCTAACGCCAACTCAACTAATTAAAAGAAACAAACTAATCAAATTAGTAAATATAGAAATAAAACAAATCTACGAGCAACCAAAACTAGTTTGTTGTAAATGGAAAAAAAAAACAGATACAGATCGTTCAACGATGATGATTTTTGTTAGTAAAATAGGTCATTGCGATTGTTTACAGGAAAACAATTTAGGAAACAGTGTTGCTTAGTGTAAATAAACCAAATTTGTTTTACCTCTCGCTAAGTATAGACTTGTTATACAGTAAATCTTGCGGTTTTATTTCATACTTTTGAGTTCGGACGGTCTTGTTTGCCGTTTTCACTTTAGACGCTTTTATTTTGAAAGGAGCTCACTTGGATCCAGTCGCGCAAAGCGGAGATGAAAACTTTATGAAACGGTAAAAGGAAGGAAGAAAGATAATTGTTTTAAGATGTTAGCACCCAAGAAGAGGTATGAGGTCAGTCGTAATAACACCGTTGCCCCGGCAACAGCAATGTGGACGGCGTCTAGAAGCCACGGACGCTGACGATTGCGCAAGCTAACAGGTGGGCAACATAAGAAGAAGCAATTGATATCTTTTGTTGTTTTGTGTGTTTGCGTCAGCTCTTAGACTAGTTTGGATTTTTAAATAAAAACTAAAACATCAGTTCAAGTGCCAATGAGTCCATCTTTCGGAGGGGTACGCCACACTACACTTATTATTTTTCTCGCTTTTGCTATTAATCTTCTCTGCAAATATGCACCCCTCCCCCATTTTTTTTCAAACTATTCCTTTAAGTTTAATGTCAAGGCATTTTACTTTTTCCTCTCTCTTAAATACGTCCACTCTGACATCTCAACATTCACAGGATCACTGGACCTTTTTCTCCCTGCAGCCCAGCGGAGCCACACAAGTAAACTGTCTTTCACACATCCATTAATTAATGAATCAATGAGCTTGTTAATTAACTCCCTCAGTCACTGGAGCCTCACTGCTGCTCCACTTCCACTTTTTCACACACACACACACACACACACTGAAACCGAGTGATTTGCTTGTCTTATCTGTGCAGAACCTCTCGGCTGTGTCGGGTGCTTTGCATCGATGACACTGTGCAGCCTTGTTGTGTAGACTTATTGTTCTTCAGGGAACAAAGGGTCAAAAATATTTAAACAAATGCGAGCGAAGGAATCATCCTGCATTTTTTTCTAAATCTAAAAAAAAAAAAAATCACACTACTTGCAGACAGAAGAACATATGTGGAAGGTGGTGGTGTTACGGTACATATAGATAAAAAGGATTAGTGTTTTATATTCACAAAAAGGTGATAGTAAAAGAGAGAAATTTTGCTCATTAAATGCCAACGATGATAACAGCTGAAGTCTCGGCAACAAAAGAAGCGAGCGACAGACGTGAATGTTCAAATCCCCCAAAGTACTGGAAACCCGTCAAGTTTAGGTGTGACTGCTGCCAAATGGTTCAAGAAGAAATGAAATTCATTGACTGGCTTTTACTTTTCATTCATTTTCAATCGTTTTGTGTGTGTGTGTGTGTGTGTGTGTGTGTGTTGCTGTTGTTGTTTTCAGGCTAATTAAAATGCACCGTGACTCAGATGTCAAGTTATCAAGGGGTGAGTGAACAGCAGATTAGTTCTGGCGTCGGTCCGCGGACGTCCTTTTCCTCTCCGCTGCCAAGCTGTCAGATTTGGGGACCTGACTCATAAGAGCACACAACTGCGGGCCTGGCACTTTTGTGTGTTTGCTTGTGTGTGTTGTGTGTGTGTGTGTGTGTGTGTGTGTGTGTGTGTGTGTGTGTGTCAGTGTGTCAGACCATATGACATGTTGCCACCTATAGCAGCAACAGAAGGAGAACTCGTAGCCTAGATCTTGTGTTTATTTTTGGTCCCTGGGAGATGTGTGAGCTCGGCGGGTCTCGGGCAGGTCTCAGGACAGGACGATCCTCGACACACACACACACACACACACACACACACACACACACACACACACACACACACACACACACACACACACACACACACACACACACACACACACTCTGCCCCTCAGATCCACTGCAGCTACAAACACTGGCCATGTTGTGTCTTATCTAATAAAAAGCCCCAAAAAGTGATCATGAAAGTTTGAGGAGCCTTTTTTTTAATTAATTTTTTTTACTTTTACTTATTATGAGATCATTTTTAATAGCGTTATCTGATTTACATGTTATTTTTGTTGCATTTTTCCATTGCCAGAGGACTTTGGTCACTGCTATTAACAGTAAACAAGAGTCCTGTTGTGTCAAGGGCATCTCAGAACAGGCTTCTGGGAATTCACAGTGTGGAAAAAAAAATGATGAGGAAAGACCAGAGGTCGCATAAAAACGATGCAATGAGACAAAGGCGCATTTGTAAACTTAAGTTTGGCAACTACCATCGGGTTGTAAATAGTTCAGATTCTTCTGATTTACATTGATTGATCTTTTTTTTAATTATCATTCATACAGAACCTTGTAAAGTCTATTTTGCTGACAGGGCTGTAAACTCAACCGTTGAATATCTTTTAGTGTTTTCTCGTAAAAACTGCAATACCAACACAAAAAGGTTTTTTTTTACCGTCGTGTGCAATAGTTGCTGCATGTCTGGCTGTTCGGACATTTTTCACAACCTTGCTGATCTGGTAAAAATCAGCAAAATGTGTCTTCTGTGCCAAATTACAACACTCGTTTTTTCATGGCGCTCAACATAGTAAAAGTACTTACAAAATAACTTTACAACATCGTCCAAAGGAAAGCAAACATTTAACAATTCCCACAAAGAATAACGACCTTTTAACAGGAAGAAACCTTCGACAGAATCTGGCTCAGAGGTGGGCGGAGCTTCTGGGAGAGCAGAGAGAGAAAAGAACAGCATAGTGATCCAAGACGACGAACTGTTACTGTTATCCGTCCTCTGTTGTCCCTCGAAATTACTTGATTAAAATGTATAGATTTTTTTTTTTAAAGTTAATTTCCAAAGCGATTGATTTTTCTATTTTGAAACTAAAAAAAAAAATATATATATATACACAAGTAACGAGCCCAGAGATCATTTCGAAAAGAGAGATTTAAAACTCTGTAGTGAATCATGTTCCCTTCGTATGAATCATCTTCCATCACTGTTCCTCGGTCCTCTGAAGCCTCTTGTGAGGACACCTGAGCTCATTTCTCACTTCAGGAGTCAACCTGGGATGAAATTGCCCGGGGCGGAGGGGGGGGGGGGGATTTACAGCACATAATGCCCTGATACTATTTTCATCTCCACTCTGCTCGTGAAAGGTACACTCACATACGCTTAGATTAATGTCGCTCCCCTGCCACGCCGACCCTCCTCTATCTGTACGTATCGCCGTAATCTGTGTCCAGTTCGCCGACTCCAGCAGATTATGATTTAATCTCCAAAAGAATACGAGGGCAGGCAGAACATTATCTGTCGCCGCGGCTCGTTTGGCCACCTGAAAGAGATTTTCCCGCTCTGTTCGTTTGGATTAACGTTACCGTCCTGCTTCGAGGTGCTCTGCGGTCGCCACTCTTTTGTGACAAAAACACCTTTGCAACTTTATTGTCTGCAATTAAAATATTTATCAAACCTCAAATAACGATATAAACAACACGGTTCATAATGCTTATTTTATTCATTAATATACTGTAATAAATTGGTTTCTGATCAGTGAACCCTGACTGAAAGACACCAGGATTAATTCATTTTAAACTGTTAGCCTGGTCTGGAGCAGTCGGCTGGTTGAACAGAATAAATCTCTATGGCAACGTACATGAATGACACTTCTTCCATGAAACCGAATTTAAGCCTTAATTCAGACGAGATAACTGGAAAATCCCAATGCAATCTCTAAACCTGGTCAGTTAAGAGCCAGTAAGTACTTGGGACTCATTATTTAAGTAATCCTTTATAGGTATCTATGAAAAAAGTGCATGTTTTTTTTTTTTTTTTTTTTTTTTTGCTAATTAAAATTAAATGATGTCTACTCATTAAGTATCATCACTAATATGCACAAATGTGATTAACTAAGCCAAACTACTGCACGACATCATGTTGTTTTTGCAAACTGCATTCATTTATTTCTGTTAGAGCGTCAGGAAAAATATTTAATACTTTATAATTTGTCTTCAGAACCGTGCAGCTCATTTATCTGGAGCCTGCTGCCACCGCAAAGTTATGTCAGTCGCAAATGCGTCTTAATGATGAGATAAAAAAATAAATCAATAGATAAAGCAGCTCTAATGACTGTTGGCCACCGGGGGGCGTATTATGGATTCATCTAATTTGGTAAGGTTTACTCGTCAGCGGCCGAATTTGACTGCAGGGTCAAAAAGAGTGATGATTCTCTGGAGCTTTGTCACTACAGACGAGGATTCGATCCGCTGTTTATGAAACAAAAATATTAGCTTTATCTTTCATGTCCCTTAAATAACCATAACAAGTCTGCACAGAAAGTGGTAAACCCGATCAGTTACACGGGCTCACAGTATGGCAAGACTTTAGAAACTCCTCTCGCAGTATCTTCTGAATAATCTGTTCCACATCTCTGCTTTCACTTCAGACACTTCTCAAGGGCGAAGCGCCTGCAGCCCTCGTCTCTCCGCTGCCACTCACCTCCGACGGGGGGGGGGCGAGCCCGGATTCCCAATCTTTGGCCGAGTACTTGACTCAAGAGTTATGTCAGATTATACTCAAGTAAATCTGCCTGTCACTGGCCGCTCTATTAAAAGCACGCGCGTGTTCGGGATGATAAGGGCATACTTGCACTCGCATTAGCTTCTGGAGCACTTTTTTTTTTTTTTTCTTTATGCTCGGTGATAAAATTAGAGCTTGTCACGTACTGTAGGCTGAATACGAACATGATGAGAAGTGACTGCGCTGAATGGGCTTTTGTATTGTCCTGTTTAGATTTCTTGTTTGGGGGATGTTAGTTTGAGGACGGTCAGAGTTCATTACCGGCAAATTATTATTTTGGGTTTTGACAAACTACGTGCAAGGGGTGAGAGGGGGGGGGGGGGGGGGCTGACGACGACGACCCTGGGAGTAATCTGTTGTTTCTGTGGCTGAATGACGTCAAAGTGGTTGCCGAGCTTTTTTGTAAACGAAATGAATATTTGCAGCGGATTAATGCAATGCAACCAGTCCCCCCCCCCCCACCCGCTCTCACCGTGTGGAACCAAAACCCTGTGAAGAAATGTGTACAGTACTTTTTTTCTTTTTCACTTGGGGCCTGTTGGCCGAGGTGCACCGAGCGTTTTTTTGTTGTTGTTTTGTTTTGTTCATCTTAGCTTTCAGTGCTTCAAAACTGTGTGCATGTCTCTTATCGCTCACCCCGCCTTTAGCCATTTATGTAATCAGTTCGTTCCGGGGATTTATTTGGAATTGCAGAAAGCGGCTTCACTCCGGGGCCCGTCAGTGTGTGTCTACTAAAAAGCATTTCTCGTCAGTGGGATTTAAAACTGTGTTGTCGTATAAATGTAACAACCGCACACGGGATCGTGTTGCTGAGCTTGGGAGGTGGCACTTGCTCGCTTTACCCGAACGCCCGCATGTGGTGACAATTGTGCGCTCTTGTGTTCGCCACATGCCTCGTTTTGTAAAGGCTCAAAAACCGATTTTTTTTTTTAATTTATTTTTTTATCGCTAACCTGTAGTGGCATTTCACCACAAAGATAGTTTTGGTTTTGTTACCTAGATTTTCGGATATCAACAACCATCCTCTACGTTTAAAAAAAAAACAAATGAACAGCAAACGTGTCTGTTCAGAATTTTGGATGATTTTCAAACCGGCATCACAACAGTTTTCTATCAAATGAAAGAATCCAATGACGACAGAACTGATAGCTTACTATGCAGATTACAAACATTTATATAAATATATAATGTATTCATGTGAAGGCAATAACAATTACTCTGGCCACTGGAAACGCAATGCAAACGATTATGTATTTTATTCCCCTCTTTCAAAGTTTCCCCCCCCCCTGAGTTAACAGCTGGGATGTAGGCTGACAAACACGAGGGAGGGAGCAGAGAGGAGGACACGCTACAAAAAAAAAGTCCCCAGCTGGAATCGAACCGGGAACATTGCGTAATGTTCCTTTTGACCACTTGTACACAGGGACACTCCTGGTTAACAACACAACTAGTTTACACACTGTAAAATGTGTCTGTGCAAAATATTCACATCACATTCACTGTCAGAGGCCAGCTTGCTTAGCTTAGCTTAGCTCAAAGACTGAAAGCAGAGGGAAACAGCTAGCCTAGCCCCATCCGAGGCTAAGCGCAAAGCTGACCTCCCTGGTTGTATAGTGGAGCATCATATTTATCAATGCATGCAGGTAAACAAGAAGTGGCATTGATCTCTTCAAGTGACACTTGTCTGAAAAAATGTCACACTATTCCTTCTGCACACGGTTGGAGAAAAACAACAACAACAACAAACAAACCCACAAAATTTCTCAACCACAACAAACAGGTGGTATAATAAAATTCATCCAATGATTTTTGTTTGAGGAATTTCCTTGATGATGATGATGATGATGATGATGATGGTGATAAATGAGAGAAGGAAAAAAAAAAGGTGTTTTGTTTTGAGTGAACTGACCCTTTAAGTATCACCGGTCAGCGGTGGACAAGGATAGGGCACGGAGGATTACGAAGGGGAGAGTAATCACACGTGTAATGGGAGGGTTTTGGATGCAGGTCTCACTGAGGGCAGCACTCATGTGGGCTTCAAAGCTCTCCACTCCGCCTCCGATAGCTCTGATGAGTGACATTTAGTGGGCTGAAAAAAAGCTGCCAGCATCAAGGGAAGTGAAGGGAAGGGGAAGGTGTGAACAGATTTCCAATAAGAGCTCGCAGGAAACGGCACTCAAAGCGTTGGTGAATAAGCAAAACACTGAGAGGGAAGAAAGGTGGACACGCAGTGGATGCAAACACCCACGAAATCAGCGAAGGATGGCAGGTAGGGAGTTTCGCTGCTCGTTTCCAACGTCAGCCGCAAAAGATGAGAAAATGACTCCATCAGCTCTTTGTTTTTCCCTCTCATTTAATCCTGCATTCAAAGCTACACATACTAATCAGGAGCTGGGAGGCATTAAAGAACAAACAAAGACCCGCATGATGCCGAGAGCTCAGTGTCCACAGCAGAATTACATAACACTCTGTCATCCAATAAATGAATATGGATCCTTTACCTTGAGTCCGGTGTGTGTGAGAGAGCAGCTGGACTCTTTCTCCCCTTCTGTTTTTTTTTGGTGGGGGTTTAACAAAAAAAAAAAAAAAAAAAATCACTGCCTATCCCCAACGTGCGTTTTTTTGTTTGGTTTTTTTTGGGTCTTTTTTTTGTGCAGAACGCAGCCTCCGTCTAACCCAATGCTGGTATGTATTTGTATGGAATTGCACAGCTCGAGACTGGAGATATCCAGTGTTTCTGATGCCAGCGAGTGGGAGCCACATGCGGCATGCTCATTGGTGTGAAATCATGGGAGGGGAAGGGGGTGGGGTGGGGTGGGGTGGGGGAGGCAGCCGAGATGGATAGAGGCAGTTGCGGTGGGGAGGGGGAAATGGAGAGAGGGAGAGAGGGGGGGAAAACAATGGAGAAGGGGGGGGGAAAGAGAGGTTTGTTTGCAGAGGGAAATCTCCAAGGACAACCCCCGAGCACATCTGTGAAGTGCAGAGAGGTGCCGTTCGGGGATGTCGTGTTTCTCTGAAGCGGCGGAAATGTGCGGTTGCAGGAGGGGAGCTGGATGGGGGGGGGGGGGGTTGAGGAGGAGGAGGAGGGGGGAGCTGTTGAAGGCTAAAGGTGTGACTTCTGGAGGAAAAAAAAAAAAAAAATCCAGCCTCAGATCCTCACCAAACCAAAGTGACCTCGATAACACATTTGCTTTTGATCGCCATTGCAAAGACTAGTTTATTAAATGACTGACATTAATTATGAACAGATTTGACCAATTTCTTTTCCAAAGGCAAAAAAAAAGCTCAGAGCTCAAGATGTTTTCTGATCCATTTAATTATCACGTTATCGTAAAGTGAACCGACAGATTGTCTGATATATTAGATTAGATGTATAATGATATACAGTTCAATGAAGAAGATGATGCTTTCAAAGATGAAGCCATAATTATTATTTTTTATATATATCCAATTGTAATAAACTGAAGACTTGACTTTCTTCCATTCCAGTGTCTTGTGGTTCTTTGAATATTCTGAGTCAGACTCTATCATGTTGAGATCGGGGCTTTGGACGGGACCACGCCATCTGCTGCAGGACTCCTCTTTCCCCTCGTCGCTAAAGATACGTTTCGGGTCGTCGTCGTGCCGCAGAATGAATTTGGGAGAGATCGGTCGCCTCCGTGATGGTCGTGCAAGATGGATAAGATATATATATATATATATAAAAAAACTCTTAAAACTTTTGCATAGGGTTGTATGGTTTAGTCTGAGGAAGCACAGACTGGGAAGGATCCTTTACAAATCAGATGTCACTGCATGTTGTGATGACTCACATGAACGGCGAGCTGCATAGAAAACGGCATAAGAAAAGTCTTCGATGTGCACATCTGTGCAAAAAAGTGAGTGACAGCATGTCACGGTGTGAACAATGCAAATCTGGCACTTCAGCATGCCATCGACACGATGCGCATAATTGATGCAGTTGCACCTCGATTTGTTTGCACACCTGGAAGACATGTGAAGATGACATGTATAGAAAGAAAGAGAGGGTGAGGAACATTTATCTGTTTGTGCAAATCTGAAGAGGAGGATGTGATCTGCAAGGAACTGAGAGTGTGGAGGAGGCAGCTTGGCTGAGGACAGATAATTCTCTCCACTGAATAGACAACCGAGTGTTACATAAAATCGCACGCGCTCACACACACACACACACACACACACACACACACACACACACACACACACACACACACACACACACACACACACACACACACACACACACACACGTACTAAGTCTCCCTCTCCTTCTGTCTCCTCCTCAGTTTCAGACATGCAGACTCAGAGTTAAACGGTGTAAGCGTTAAAATAATTTAGCTCGAGCAATTTACACCATTATTCTATCGAGGAAGTGGATCTCAGGCTGAATTTAAAAAAAAAAAAAAAAGAAAAATGTTTTCCAGACGCTGTCAGACGATTTGGACGAGCGCTTCGTGCGAAACATGCCGAAGCTGTAACGTCTAATGTGAAGCCCGAGAGAGCTGAAGTTAAAACCTGCTTACTTTTTCTTGCCGTGTCGGCATCGATTTAAAGAAGACGACTCCGACAGGAGCTGCTTCTTACCTGCAGAGCGAAGTGAGTGGAGGACACTGCACGTCAAGAATTCAAGTTTACAAAGTGTCACGAGAAGAAGTTTTACAGGCGCTGCACAGTCAGGAACCAAAATCCTTAAAAGACCTGCTGTAAATGTAAATATTAAAACATATCCAGGATCAGAGTCTTAAGTTTCAAGTGATTACGCAATAATGAATATGCGTCTGAGCAAACCTTAATGCCAAACAGGGCTGCCAGACTATAATCCCAAACGGCGACCAACTTTTTTAGGCTTATTTTATCATTAATGGCGGGATTATTTTCAGATGCAATCACCAGAAAACTAACAAGAGGCAGCAACTTGGTCTAGCAACAGCGAAATAACTTGACTTTGAATTTCATGAGAAAAATTGAATGGGTGTCTATGGAGCCGGAGGCTTTTTGGAGCAGACCTCTAGTGGCACTCGGTGGTATTGCAGCTTAAGGCACTTCCGCATCGGCCTCGTTTGTTAGACCCGGTAGCTTCGTCCACTTTTATATACAATCTGTGCCTCACTTCCTAAAAGTACATAATAAATCAAAGACAAAAAGATGGTGTGTGATTAGATTACTCATTCCCAGAGTGGTTGTTGGGCAAAAAGCGAATTAAAGCAAATACCATTTAATGGTAAAAAAAACAACAACAACAAAAAAAACATGGTGCGTTTCCAGTCAGGCACAGAGCAGCTGCAAGAAAGCGGTCAACTGTTAATTCAGTCTCCTTTCAAATTCCACTTGCCAATTATGACAAAAGTACTTGTGAATCACCTTGAAAAATGAAAATGAAATGATTGTGCTCACACACGAGCTCCCGAAATGACAGGTTTTCACAATCCTTTCATTTGATCCGTGCTGATGTCATCCAGCAGTTTCGAACATCACGGTGAGCCGAAGCTCAGATTATACGCAAATAAAAGCCCTCGTTAGATGCGGGGAAGGCGCGCCACAAAGGGAGAGTGATGAAAAATGTTCGCCCACGTCGCTGACCGGGCGACGGGTGACCTTCATGACGCTGCAGCCCGAGAGCTGCTCGTATCGGAGGTTTCCCACTCGTCTTCGTCTGTCTCTCTCTTTCTGGATGATGAATCGGAAATCCTCTCCCGGAAGCTGACTTTTTATTTATTTATTTATTTTTGCTTGTCCCTACTTCGTGGAGTAATTTGTCTTTCGCGCTGCCCGACACGCAGAGTCCTCCAGCTCCGTTGGCATTTTACACTATCGCCAACGTCAGTGATTGAGATCTGAAGAATGACTGAACCTGTAGGGAAGGAACATTTCAGAAGAATTTCTTCCTCCGTGAGAATTTTCTGATACGGCTCATTACAAACTTGACCAAATCATCATTTCAAATGATTCAACATGTCTTGAGAGAGTTCAATTGGTAGTTTTTTTTTTGTGTGTGTGTGTTTTGGTGACTGTATTTTCAGAATCCTTAACACAAGTTGTTTTTTTTCCCGCTAAGTACGTCTTTTTCTACGAGCTTTTGTTGTTCTAAACCACGTGGCCTCGCGAGACAAAAACGTGACACTGACACTCTGCCCTCTAGTGGACTGGCTGGTGTATTACATGCTCTGCTGTGATACCAGATTGTCCCCTTTGTTCAGCCTTAAACATCATGTGCAGATGATAAGATGATAAGGTAGAAAAAAAACAACAACATATAATTGGGTCCAAAAGGTCGGAATTTTTATGCTGTCCTTATATACATAATGTATATTTATTACGATTTAGGATTTTAGAAATGTAGGTCATCGACAGTAAGAAGTTGACTTACAATTCAGTCCATTTCCTCAATGGTGAATCTGAAAAAGAGACCGCAGCACTCACTAATCAGCATCAGTGTGATGCAGCTGTGCCACATTTCCATCTGCAATCCCAGAGCAGGTTTGTTATGCATTATAGGAGACACTCATGCTGTGGTCCTTATGCTTTTGATTCATCCTGCCGGCTTGTAGAAATAAAAAAAACAACCTCTTTTTGACCAGAAGAAAATGTTCTCAACGAAAGCTTATTATATTTTGTGGCTTAGAAAATGATGTGACAGCTTTCTTCTTTTGTCTTTTTATTTATCAGATTCGAATTTTGGTGTCAAAACCCTGCGTCTATCTTTGGTGTTTGTTAATGACTGTCATCTTCGTTATTATGTCTTGTGATGAAAGTCGTTATGGTCGTTAAGTAGGAGGTTTTCTGAACACAGCAAAAAAAGGTCCAGAGATTCAATTACAGCCCTGTTAGAAATTCACATCTAAATATATTCACCCTGTTAGTCATTTGTTGTTTCGTCATCTCCTTAGTTATCTCATTATATTTCACAGATTCTAAATGAATCTTCCTCCTTTTGCTCTCATTGTTTTGTTTTGGTGAATTGTTTTGCACAGATGGGCTTCATTTCAACCCTCATTATGAGGGTTCACATTATTTAAAGAATAGCTTATACTCGCCACGTGCTCACGACAGCAACGACAGCATTCATCAGCCAAACTCTATTTAAAAGTTCTTCGATACAACTTGAATTAGGATTACAGTGTTTTGATTAAAGCACATCCGCCCAAACAAAATCACAAGTACGTAGATCACAACAGACTGCAGTGAAGGGAAAATGTTCCCATATATACACAAGCTTTTGACTAAAACTAATACATTTACATGAAAACACTTTGTAATCACAAACACCATTGAACCAAATTTTTTGTGCGTTTACATTTAATTTGTAATTGAACTACGTAACGTTGTTACTCGTAACCTAGTTTTCTGCCAACCCCGATTACAGGACGGAGGTGATTAGACGTCAGCCCTCGTGGCAATCACACGTGCACCTCCACGTTTAAGGACGGCACACCAGGCCGATGCACGGCCGATGGGGGAAGTGTGACCTCGGAGGGCAGAGGGTGAAAGACAGTTCAGGCGTTCAAGAAATTGCGCCACATCCGCCATTCCTCTGGACTGAGATGCATCGTATGTTTAGCTCGAGCACCGGAGAGTGAATCACTCGTGTTGACGCACGAGCCGGGCGACGTGACGCTCGCGGATACAACGTCGGGGTTTGTTGGTTCCAATCTTGAAATCCTGAATGAAAAATCTCAGCGACTGAACAGATCGTAGAAACGTTGGTCGTCCGCGGGTGAATGATCCTGAAGACTGCGATGACCCTCTCGGAGTTCGACCTCGGGCTGAAGTGGTCGTGACTTTGCGCCATCGTGACCAGGTCAGGCTTGTAAAAGGCAAGTTGTTCTCAATGCAGTTTAAATAAAAGGTAATAAATAAATAACACCCTCGAGCCTTCGAAGGGTTTTCAGATAAAAAAAAAAAAAAGGCTTTTAGTGTTACTTAAAACACACACACACACACACACACACACACACACACACACACACACACACACACACACACACACACACACACACACACACTGTATCATGTATCATTGAGATTTTACAAATGCATTTCATGCATTCCCTTGCAAAGAAGATTTCAATCTCTTTAAGAGTCAGAAATTGGAATATAATGTTCATAATTGTTTTTAATTGGTGTGCGATCACCTGAAACTAGGAATCAGTGCGTTTCTCAACCACCTTCATATCTACATGTGACGGCCTCGACGGATCTGCCGCGTGACATGAACAGACGTCACTTGGCAGGTCCGTCGCGGAAAGATGTAGAACAGCAGTCGTCTCCTGGATGTGTTAATTGTGGGCAAAATGTAATGGCATTTATATGGTGGGGGAAAAAAACAAACACGTGTCAAAGCGATGCCGGAAGCCAACGTGTTCTCACAAAAAATACGTGATATTACCGTGACCCGTTTTTGGTGCTGGTGACACGTACTGCGCTGCTCCACCAAGTAATGCACGGTTACGTCGTTTTTTTTTTTTTTGTGTTTTTTTTTTTTCTTTTAATGTATTTCTGTGAGCTCCCTTTATTCCAATTCATCGAGAATGTTTGTAGCAAATATCCCCGTAGATATCCATCCCATAAGTTGTTTAGAAAGTTCACCAAAAACCCACAAGTTGTCAACCTCACGTTGGCACTAAAGGAAGAAGAAAAACAAAGACAGTCGATTTGACGTCTGGGAATAAATTATAGCGATGACATGACAAAAAAAATAAATAAATACAAATAAAACCCACATCTTGACCTTCTTATATTCCCACAATTGCTGCTGATCAGGGAGTGCTCTTTTTTATCCTCACCTGCACATCGACTCTACCATCTGCTCAGGTGAGCTCGGGGAGGGGGGTGGGGGGGGGGAGATGGGGAGTTCAACAGCTGCCATCATACAAAGAGGAGAAAAACACATTAAACAAACAAAACCAATACTTAATAAACTGTATGAACAATCACTTCTGCGCAAATTGTAACGACTTCAGTTGCACACACGCGTGCAGGAAGTTGAGCATGAGGTCCGGCGCACCTGAGAAACCGACCCTCCCTTCAGCCGCTTCGCAGAGTCCGGTTAGCGTGTGACGCACTCCTGTTTTCACTTTCACTTAACGAGCGGGCCATCTGCGACAATACAAACAACCGCGTTGAAACGGTAACTCTTAAATAAACCTGATAATGTTTGATAAATTACAATTAAATATCAATCTTCCGGCCCAATTAAGTGGCGAAGAAGCCGCTTCTTCACCATACATTTAATAAGAGTCTTAATGACCAACGCCAGACTCAAAACCAGGGGGACATGTCACCATCTAGACGTGATCAATTAGCGCGTGTGACACATGCAATATGCCAGCTCATTTTAAGTGATAGCTGCCCCCGTCATCCATCTTGGAACCTCGATTAACTGACGGTTTTAATTATGAATTGTTGGTCAGACGTGACCATACATGCATCATCTGACCACGTATGGAAGGGTCATTTCCATTTATTTTAAAGGTTTTTTTTGTTGTTCCGTCAGCCCGACCCGCTGTATGGCGTGTTGACAAATTAGGACAGAAATAGCTGATGGGCTAAAATCATAAACATGCAGAAATGAGAGCATCAGGTTTACACACCACCTGCCGAGAATCTTTTTTTTTTTTTTTTCCCCCCGAAGAGGAAAGGAGGGACGATGATTACGCCGCACGTTGCAGCCGACTTCTTCAGATTTACATTCTTGGAAATACACGCAGGTGCGAGTATGCGCGCATATTTAATAAAAAGGTGGTTATGGACACACACACACACACACACACACAAAAGGCTCAAAAACAAATGGTACCTGCTACCTGGCAACGATATGCACCCTTCGCTTGTTTTTGAGCCCCTCAGTCAACAAATTTACTCCGGACTCAATGTTGACTCAGTATCAAAACAGCAAAACAACCAGCCGAGAGGCTTTTAGGGAGATTTGAGATGCTGTAACAGGATATATCTCTTTTAAGTAGCAGTTGTAGAACCGGGTTTTCTAGAAGAGCAATACTCACTGCATTGTGTCTGTGAGGCTGTTAATGACGATCCCATCGATCAATCAATTAACAAAGAATTAAATAACAAAAGTTTGATTAATGTGCCCTGAGAGGAAAGGAAACATGAATCCCGAGGGAAATTTTGAAGTACAGAATTTAGTTTTGAATGTCCAAGATATTTGATAGTTGTTTTCAGGTACTTAGTGTGGCATACTAGTTATATTTACTTAAAAAAAATGATGCACGTTAAACCAACACAAATCTGCCATGTGGTGCTTTGCTTGTTTTATATTGTGCATATATTGACCTCTAGTGGCCACGTTTGTGTATTGCTTTTATTTGAGTCCCAGCATGTCTGTAGAGATGATTGGTTAAATCCCTGCTGATGATGACTGACTATAAATTCTTTGAGGGATTAAACATATTGATGGATTACCAGCGAGGCTTTTTTTTTTTTCCCCTCCTTTTGATTTCTGCTTCTGCAGTAATGGATCCTCAGTGTTGACAGTTATAAAAAACATTTTCTCATGTCGCAGAGACTCATCACCGGTGGGAGCCCTCTGGCAGGTTGTTAGCTCTCTGTGCCTGGTTGCCTGCAGCGATGCTTTTCATGTAACACGGTGTGCACACCTCTTTTTTGTTAACAAAAAAGGAAATGAAAAGAGATGTGAGGGTTACCTGCGCCGAGGGTGATGACGAAGTCATGATTGAATTCATTTGTTCTGTTTTGCCTCTTGTGGTCTGCCTCCCTCAAGAAAACATCCTTCAAGCATCATTTTGTCCTGCGGCTTTTTATCAACACTCCTCCATTTATTTCATTTATTTATTCAAACGCAATTTTTATGTTTCTCAATTTGTCTTTTTACTGTGAACCTCAGTTTATAAAACTTTCTGTCACGATCACGCCACCAAATACCAATGCATTGCACTTCCTGTTTAACATCTTGACCATCTGAAAACTGGCATAAACATTTTACATTGTAAAACAAAAGGGCTGAGACTATGTGAAATGAGCATTAATTAATCTCATTAGTAATATTAAGGTTTATGTGAATGACCAACAACAAAGTACTATCAAATATTGGAAAAGAAAAGTCAGATTTGTATTTTTTTTACTTTTTCTGTCTGAACCTAACAAATGCAAACGGTCCTCTTTAGATCCAGTGTTTGTTTTGTCCCTTCTGGGCTACTGTAGAAACACGGCGGGCTTCATGAAAGAGGACTCGCTCCCTATGTAGATAAGAAAGCCTCTTTTTCATATAATGAAAACACTCCACACCAATGAAAGCATAATTATGAATATTTTCCAATTCCACACCTACACACTAAACCTTTAGAAAATACATTTTGCATCAAACACTTTCGTTAAAGTTCAAGGATCCACTCGGGGCTGCTGTTTTTATTTTTTATTTTTATTTTTTTAGGTAAGACTGAAAGCCTTTTTTATTAGAAAACTCCTGAGTTAAATGTGTACCTTCATTTAAGCAGGTAAAGCATTGAGAGCAACTTCTCTTTTGCAGTCCGACCTGCTCGTGATGGTATAAAGGTACTACAATCCAACATGAGAAACATGGAAACTATTGAAGTAATGAGTGCAGATGGAGCCTGAATTAACCAATTATTTTAGATACACTGTGTAAAAATAAGCTAAATAAAACAAACGGACCTTATAGAAATTGCCTCGGAGAGTAATGTATACGAATGTAGAAAGAAATCAGCAACTGCTCATTTTAATTAGGAACACAATTAGTAAAATGTTGACTTTATGGGTGTTATAGTTTGTTTTGTGGAGCATTAATTACTGTATATTGTTTGCAAGAAATGAAAGAACAAAAAATAAAATCTTACATTCAAAATGCACACTGGCATGCTTTGAAAATTTAATTTCCGCAGTTTTGTTTCACAGTTCGTTTCTCACAGAAATATATTTAACACGTGTTTCCCTTCCCCCGGTGCTCATACCCGAACCCCCCCTCCTCCTCCTCCCCATCCCCTTACACTAATTAAAGTTTGAGCTGGGAACAGTAATCTAGAGGAAAGCGACGTTTCTCCTTTCCGCCACCGGGTGGCACAGCTCACAAAGCTTCTTTTTTCCCTTTTTCTTCCCCCCTCCTCCCCCTCCACATGTGAGGGAGTTATGAGACCTTTATCCTCGTTGGTGGATGTGAAATTGCTGGACTTCACGCAGTGAATCTTCGGAGCGTTGATTACTTCACGGCAACTTCCTTTATCCTGCGACACTCTCCGCCCTCGCTCGTCTCCTCCCTCTCGCATTCATTGAGCTTGTTTGCTCCATGTTCATCACCGGCCCCCTCCGTCAAACATCACCTCTAATTGTTGAAAGTTAAATAAGAGCTGGATCTGAGTTACGAGCGGCGAGGCGAGCGTAGACTCCCTTGAGATATAAATCCATTCACTCAGAGCTCTCTTTATCTACTGAATGCCCTGCATCTCTCTCTGATTCCTGGTGTGTTCCTGGTCAATCAGTGCTAATAGTGCGACATAAACACCGCCCGGGCCGCTCACTGTGTCTAAGATGTATTTAAATCAATCCCCCTGGCTCTGATTTGAAGACTCGTGGGGTCAAACGGAGAGACTTGAATAATGAGACCGGCTTCCAGAGCGCTGTCAACCGGAGGCTTAGCCGGGGGGGTCAACAGTAAGCTGAGCCGCGCAGCTTCATAGGGAGGAATCAATAAATGGTCTATACAGTACCTTCACGCTGCAGGAGTTCATGATAAATACCAAAGTGATGCGCAGATCTCACTTTAATTGGATGTCTGTATTTGTCCTGCGTTGCATGTGACAGCACGCACTTTAAGAGACCTAGAAAGAAGACGCTGTGACCGTAATAAGATGATACTGCAGTGAAAACACTTAAATAGTTCAACGTTGCATGAAACTGTATTTGAATTAAAAAAATAAATAAATCGATTTGCTTTTCGTGAGCTGATACGGGTTCTTTCTCTGACAAATTTATGTGCCTGACTTTTGATGAAAGAGGGAATGGAGGGATGTTGCATTGTTATGTTTTGCCAGTAAAAAAAAGAAAGAAAGAAATGCAGCCAGTTGAAATTTCGACCTGATGCTCAAGAGAAAAGAAAATGGGGGGAAAACGTGCAGAAAAAAAAAGAAAGGAAAAGTGGAATAGACGAGTGAATAAGACAAAAAAAAAAAAAAAAAAAAAAAAAAAAAAAAAGGCCCTCGCTGCAGACGCAGCTATATTCTGCAAAGTAAGCAAACATGTTTGAAAGTAGGAGACCGAAAACACAAACTAAAATACCCTCTCGTCCTCTGGATCTCATTCTCTTCTTAGTTAAAAGTTGTAGGCGAATTGTTTTGTGGTTCTAACTTTGTACATTTATATTAGCTCGGTTTGATGCGTTCCAGGTGTGAACCCACCTTGAAAACTCAGTATTCAGACTCGTTTTTAATCCGAGTAAGTTTCCTCATGAAAATAGCGGAGACATTTATAACTACTCTGGTTCCCACGCGTCAAAAAAAAAAAATGGCTTTAAGCTACAAAATTAGCATTCGGATGATTTTGCGTGAACTTTTTTTTTAAGCTCCTACCGCTGGGGAGGTACTTTTCCCCGTTACGATAGGAACCACAGTGACGTGCCGTGATTGGTGGAAACACGGGACCACACGCAACCGCCGTGTTTTAAAAGCAGTGTAAATAGGAAGCTAACAGCAAGGTAACAGTAGCTACAAAACGAAGCCGGTTAAAACAGCGGGGGAAACATTTTCAAAATAAGAGGCCCGCAATACCGACGGGGAGAAATATCTGAAGGTCGCTCCGTTTTTGTCGCGTCAAGTCAATTCACAGTTCCTATCGGTGGTGCAAATGAAAACTGCAAACGGGCCTTTGAACCTCCAGTATACAGTACTGGTGGATGTTCTCTGAAATTCATGAGAACTTTTGTGTCTGATCTGCTGTGAACCATGAATATCTGTGCACTTTTTCTTTTCGTACCAATCCATCTAAAAGTTGTTGAAATATTGAACCCCGGGCCGATCCACCGACATACCACCGTCACGATACCGAATCCTGTTTCCCATGATGCAATTCAATAGCACCTTTTTTTTTTTTTTTTTTTTCCTTCGTCTTCCTTTGCTTGTCAAATTTCCAGTTTAACCCCAACCGCCAGTTTTCTTATTGTCTCTCCACTGTTTTCTCAGAGAACCAAGGTTACGCCGTAACCAAGCCTTTCGCTGTGGTCCTTTTAAAAAGTTTCCAACACAAGATGAATCGCGGCGACACACTTAAATAGTTTGTAATATGTGGCACCGGCGGGGGAGAATTGTGACCTCACACTCATCAGATAACATGTTTGGCCGCTGGAGTCAAATTTGAATTGCTGCATGTTACGTTCCAGCTTGTGTCCTAAATTTAAATGGAAAAAAAAAAAATTCAGCGTTTGATATCTGCGACCTCGAGGAGTCAACGTCCTGCCTGAAACTGTGTTCTGAATGTATTATTAATTCGCTTTCAAAAAATAAATAAAAGGAAAAGGGCTTTTGATGTGTAAATGACTTGTAATTACTCCTTTGGACCGCAGAGGAATGGATGAAGTCAAGGTGCCCCTGCGACGCCTTCTCCTTGACAGTCGTACCGCAGAAAACAAACAGTGTGTTCTCCACGCACATTTTGTTTCATCTTGATAGCGAGCTAGTAAAAAAAAAAAAAAAACAACAACTTTTTTTTCCCAAACTCTAAGGGTTACAGTTATTAATATGCTGAATATGAAAATAGTAAATTATGTTGTGCTTTTCCTCCATATTTTATCATGTTGGTAATCCATATTCATAGTTTACCCCGTCGGTTTCCCGCCAGGTTTTTTTTTTTTTTTCCTCTGGGATGTTTTCTAAGTGCGGAATAGAGAGAAGTATAAGAGGAATCTTTGGGGAAATATGAAAACACGGGCCCTACAGCTTGACTGCATGTTGGGCGGAACTATTTACAAGTGAGAGGCATACAGCTGGATGTGGTTTACACAGAGTAATTGCCTTCGGTTTCTGGGGGAATACAGAAATGTATCAGTACTATAATCAATAAAAGTGCACTGGCTGGATGGCAGCAGCTGCTATACCCATATGGGGATGAGAGGAGGCAATTAAATAGTCTAATTAATGCTGCTCCTATTGTCTTCGGTGCTTCGGGGGGTTGTGAAATACTGATAGTGGAAAAAGGATTGGGTTGTCTTTCTGTTTGTTTATTCAATCATTTTTGCTGTTGTGGAATCTGTATGACAACCATAAACTTCCATTAAAATGTTATGGACTTCTCACAAAAACTGGAACCGGTTCTGTTTAAAATGCCTCCAAATATTGTGTATGACAGTGTTTCTGCTTTGTAAATGTTGATCATTTATGACACACGCTACAATAATAATACTATATTTCATTTATATAGTGCCATTTAAGATAGTCAAAGACATTTTACAGGTTAAAATGATCAAAATAAAGTGTCTTTTAACCAACCTTTTTTTTTTCTTGTCGACAAACTTTTAAGGTTCACTGATGTGTTTTGCTTTCATATTTTGTGTGCGATATGAAGCTTGTGCGTTATGAAAGGTCAAGTAGAGGACATTTGTTCCCAGAGTCTGCCCTTTAGACAGCGCTATTCCCCCGACGGTGCAGTTTTGCCAGGGCTCCTACATGTTTCCTGGGAGGAGTCACTGCCTACAAAGGGGAATCTGAATGCTCAGTAAACATAACAGATGACTGGAACATGATTGATTGCAGCAGATGTGCACTGATAGATATGAATAGGAATTTTCAGGTAAGTCTGCAGAACATCCCCCAGCCCAGAAGTGGATGTACACCATATACCTGTTTATATGCGTCATTACACCTCCGGAGGTCGCCTGTTTTTTATCCTAATGATGACAACACAAAACTCTAAGGAACAACCAGTGGTGGAAACAGAATTCAGATACTTGAATTAAAGGCATTGCTGCACAAATAGATATTTTTTATAACGTAATGTAATGTTAAAACAGAAGTGAGAAAAAACAAATTCAGAGAAAATCACCTGACTCAGCAGTTCCCTTCAGCTTTATTGTGTCATTTATATTTTGGTATTTTGAATTTGTGACATTTTTTTTTAATTTTTTACTACTTTTGGTTTCGCCTTCACTGTTGTTATGCAGTAGTTGTCAGTCCAGCGAATATTTTTGGGCCAAAACTTATTTTATTCAAACCTGCTTCAGCAACTGCAGAAAACTCTGGAGGGAGCTCATGAATTCAATAGAGAGATTAGAAGTCACAGATATTTCCTTTTGCAGTAAAACAAAAATAGATAAATAAAAAAAATAGTGTGAGTGTGAATTTTGCAATTATATTAATCAGACGGCCAGAAACATGTAAATGCGACTGTTTGCTAAAAATCGACTTGATAATACGTGTTGTGTTCACAGCTTGTTTGCACTGCTCCCATGCGGGCAAAAATCAATGAATGCAGTTTGTCCCAAATGATCCAGTTCCAATATTTGTTTTCACTTCCTAAATATGTTGAATAATAAAGGCACTTATACGTATTCCCTGTGCATACTAAAATAAAGATTTAACTCTTGGAAGAAATTGAATTATATTTCCTCGAGGACTCGGTGCCTGAAAGCACGAGTACCTGGAAATTGTACTGCAGTACATTACTTGAGCAAATGTGCATATGCGGCTCCTATTCACGGGATTAAACCCCCCCCCCAAAAAAAAAAGAGATTAACAATGAAATTGTGGAGGCAAAACAAATTATAGGGCTGCACCCTGGTAGAAGCTGTAACCTCCCTGTAGCTACATATATGCAGAAAACGAGCACAGGCAGAGAATAGTAACAACCTCTATGTTTTTTAGAATATGTTCTCTTAAGAAGAAGAAGAAGAAGAAAAAAAAAGATTTAAACAGAAATATCCCAGTCGTTGTGGTGTTTCTGTGCATTTTATATTGTATATTTTATATTTATATTTCTTACTGCTATTTTATTGCTTTTCTATTATTATATTCTATTCTAGTATTTTATTCTATTATTTCTATTATTATCTTATTGCTTCTGTAGCGAAAAAATTTCCCCTCAGGGATTAATAAAGTAACTACCTACCTACCTACCTACTTAAGGCAAAAGTTGTATCGGTGAAAACTTTTTCAATTTTGAATGTATTAGGTAACTTAATGTCTTTTAAATGCAAGCGTAGATTGTTTTGAGAGCATATTTAAAAAACAAGTTTGTAAATCAAAAAAACATTAATTGAAAATAAAAATTATCTGAATTATTTTACAGTTTTGTTGGTTTTGATGGAGTAGAGTTTCTGTTGATGGATTTTACTCCAACAAGGCTACACACACACACACACACACACACACACACACACACACACACACACACACACACACACACACACACACACACACACACACACACACACACTTCTGTCTTTCCCATTGTATACATTCAACTCTGTGTTAAGCTATTTGAAGGTCAGTAGGCACTACATCGCTCTTTTTTTTAATAAGAAGCTTTTAAAAGTAGCATCACACGATTTCCACTAATGGTTTCTACCGTATATATTTCATGTTGCCGGTGTCATCGACACACACGGATACCTTTCAGCAGTATATATGGATACCATTTACTATATAATTGCTTTGTCTCTGTGTCCTTCTGGTATTAAGTGTACTTTTCTTGAAGATGTCTGGATGTCCCAAACTTGAGTTTATACCTCGTATAAATCTCAAAAGCCACTTACGACGGCGAGCTGAGAAGCGAAATTGCAACACACGTGGTCGAGTGCCAAAAACGCGCACGCCTCCAGGGCGCCTGCTGTAATTTGCGTGAACGATGCAGATTCCATTCGATGTGCAGGATCCCATCTTACTCACTTCACGGTTTAACGGTACGGTGAAACTTTCCTCCGCCTGGTGTAAACACGACATGTCTGCCGTCTTCAGTCCGGTTTATGTTTACGATCGCTTTCGCTCCGGTTTTACCTGAATATTTCATGTATTTGGAGAAAATTACATGCCGGTTAATAATGAAAAGATGTAATAAATTTTACAATATGGATCCTTCCTCTCTCAGATGAAGCTTTAAATAATTAAATGCAACATGGGATTGCTTTGCTTAACTCGGGGTAATCCGACAGCTGCACACATTTATCCCGCGGGATATAACGATGTCGGCCTATTTGTCCGTCCAACACTTTGCTTAAATTGTTCAAATATACTTTGCCGTCTCGTTCAACCAAATTACTATAAAATTGGAGTCGTGAGTTCTTTGAGGAGGAATCAGATTATTTTCCTTCAGCATCACCATCAGGTCATTTTGGACCAAGATAATAAAAGCTGTTTCCAAATTCCACTATCTGGAATCACGTGTTATGCAAAGCAGTATACACAAAAATGATTGTTTTAGCAGCTAACATACGAGAAATGAACAATAATTTACCATTTGTTCACTTTCAAACAGCAAGGGGAGCGTCAACGGACATGAAGCGAGACACGACTTTGCAATGATAACGCTTATTCTAAAGTTTTGAATACAAAAAGGACCCAAAGTTAAATATTCAATACGTTTCAAAACATTTCAGTACTTCAAGTAGCCATTTCACTACAATCTTTTGGCAGCTGTTAGTATTACCTCAATTCTAATGGTACATTATGTTCGATGAAAGGTACCCGTGACGTCCCCAGAGCGGGTCGGCTGTGTTCAGACTGCAGGCAAATCGGATTTTTTTTCTCAAATCCGATTTTCAGGACCGACTGTCCGCACTGCTATTGGCAAGGAAACAGATCGGATTTAGTGCGTCCAGACATCACCAATTTATATGCTTGGGTTGCTATGGTAACGACGTACGCGCAGCTACGCCGGTGCCGCAGCTTTCCAACACGTGTAGACAAGTTCTTTTTTTTTTTTTTTTTTTTTTACACTTCTGGGAAAATCTGCCATTTCTGACAGCGCTCCGTTAATTTACACACCTTTTATTTACTTCATTCACAGTGTATAGGAGAAACCCAAAATAGCTCAGAAAATCTGAGGCTTTCACCTCCACGCAGCAGCAGCAGCAGCAGCATTTGTCATTTCATAGCTCGGCACCTGACCTGCTCAGAGGTGAGATCCCTGTAACTTCCCGTGAGGAACTCTTGTCACGTTAAGGGGCTCTGCGGGTCTCATCATGAAGCAGAAACCAAAGATGCAGAGAAAGCACAGCGGCCCACCCATCCAGCATGGCAGGAGCACATAATGGCCTGCCCAGCGAGCCCCTGTTACCGCACTCCCCGGCTCCAGCGAAACAACAAAAAAAAGAAGCCCCCATCGTTCTTCTCCCAGCTGCCCGGGGGACGTCTGGCGGCATCCGGTGAGAGCGGCGCGTCTAATTTAGGCAGTTTAATCTGTTGAGATATGAGAAGACCCAGATAAGGCCAAGGTGAGGATGACTGTGAACACCAAGTCACCTGCTTTGCCATTGTTGTTTCTCTCTCTCTGAAGTTTTCCTGGCAACGGCGAGACAAGGTGGGGGGGGGGGGAGGGGGAGGGGGAGGAGGAAAAAATTGTGCGGCTGAGAGTGAAGATACATTAAGATGAAATATGAGGTACTGAGACCCGGGGGCTCCAGCAGGTTATAATAAATACTGTCTCCTGTTCTGTCTTTATACAAAAACACCCTCATTCCTGCAGATATTGTGAAAGGGGTGGAAGTCAAGCAGAGGAATATGAATGAGCGTGTGTGTGTGTGTGTGTGTGTGTGTGTGTGTGTGTGTGTGTGTGTGTGTGTGTGTGTGTGTGTGTGTGTGTGTGTGCACTGAGCACTATGACGGTGTTTGCCTGCATTCATACTTCTGCCACATTTAGTTTTGCGGTGTCCAAAACAAAGCGTTTTCGTGCAACGCTTCAACACCAAACCAAAAAATAATCTATAACGTAAACTATAACTACTGTTGTAACTACTTGGAAACATCCACAAAATTTACCCAATTTCCGGGTTCTCTACATTCAGCATTTTTGCCTTTGCGACAGTCATAAATAACGAGTTCCCAAAAACTTAAAAGTCGGCTTTGGAGTTTACTGGTTGGCTCGGCTGTGAATTCTTAATACTTAGGGGGGTGGGGGTGGGGGGGGGGGGGGGGGGGGGGGGGGGGGGGGGGGGGGGGGGGGGGGGGGGGGGGGGGGGGGGGGGGGGGGTGGGGGGGGGGGGGGGAAGCAAAGCAATCACTCCCGAGATGAGAATTACGGTAGTCTTGAAATTTTTAAATATGCAGCGGCGTATTATGAGTCACCAGTGGGGTGTCAACAGAAAGCTCTTCCTCAGCTCCGACTGTCAGACTTGCCTCCATGACTTAATTCTCAACATCAAGGTCACAGCAGAGAAAATATCATTCATATTCGTGTGTTTCTCGTTTAATGTTTGTCTCATTTACAGTGTGTGATGTTCGGCGACTCCTGCCAGAAGGAAACATCAGAGAAATGTGATCTCTTGAATGTCAAAGTAAAATTTGATGTATTTTGTGCTTTTCTTTTGAGCAACGTTCCCTCTTGGGCTGCTATTATCTGAGGAACCAGTAACATATATCAGATAACCATCACTGTATGACAATGTGCTTCTGTATCTGTGTCGCTGTGGCCATTTACTTTGCATTTGTTAGTTATATTTGATGTGTTGCTATTTCTGTGCGTGGTTGTGTCATCGTCATAGAAAACAAACTTGTCCACAACTGTCCCTCAAGCTCTGCAGCTTAACCACCATAAATATTTAAAAAAAAGACAAGTTGCTATATGCAGAAATTGTTCAGCAAGTTAGATTGCCAGAGGACATTTAGCACACATGTTCAGTATCAGCATTTTTGCAAACTTGCCAGGTATGTTTACTAAACATGTTTCAGAGGGCATTGTGCTTTTCTCAAATCATATTTGCTCTTGCAAATTTGAATTGTACAATATGAACAGCATTTGTACCATATGTTCGCATTAAAAATTCCCTCGTACCAACCAAGACTTTGCACCCAACTGCCGTAATGAACAGAGAACAGTCCAATTTATTTAACCACAAGAAATGAAATCACTTGTTCTCAGTGAGACTTTCTGAAAAAGCAGCATAATTAATTATTTTGAAGATGTTATACTCGTTAAATTTTGTTTATTTATCTCAGCAAAATCACTTGACACTTGCTTTTTGTGTATTTTTTGGGATTATGTTGCTGAATCTGTACCTCACCTCCAGTTTTTATTGCGCCTTTGGCAGAAATGCATATTGAAGCTCCCGTTTTCCTGTTACTGTAGATTGAAAGGCTTTTTCAGTTTCAGAGTTTCAGTTTCCCTCCTTACTGTCACATCTTGTGTTTTTCATTCCGCCAACATGCCTCTTTCCTCCTGTCATAGTTATACGAGCAAGAGGAGCTGTACTGAGTTGGCGCAGTGGTAATGATAGTACAAGCAGCCCCGCCTGCTGTTTCTGTATCCAGTGTCTCTCCTTATAAACCAAACTAAATGGCAACATTACTTCCTATTTTGTTAACAATGCAATAGTGTGTGGTGTGATGCATTATCCCCTTCCAATGTTTTGCTTTCTTCATCTATTTAATTATGAAAAGGAAACGAAAATTATTAAACGTTTGCAGTACAATTTGGCATCTTATAGTATGACCAAAAATGGTGTTGCGGCGAAACGTGAAATAAACACGCTTTGCGCTGTCTAGGCGTGAGAGTTACACGTTTTCCTGCAGTGGACAAGAATGAAATCTACTCTTAACTTTGAGCAAAAACTTGGTTGGGGTGATTAAATGAGCCCGTGGTTGGAGTTTTGGAAACAAAAAAACCTCAAAAAAACATTGTCACCTCCTGAATTCGAACCTCGTCCCGCACGACTACCTCATACCGCCAAAAATGGCCTTTGTACTTGGGTCTTGCGACGTCTGATGGGGGACCTTGGTCACGAGCCCTCCGTCGCATGACGTTTACATGCGTGTAAATTTTACGCTTACAAAATGTGCAGCTTTAACACCTAGACAGACGTATACTGTACATGCATGTAGGTTACAGACTAAAAAAAATGTGTAACTTTCACGCCACGGGCCAAAACGTGGCTATGTCACATTTTGCTATAGTGGACCGGTGTGTCTATTTTAAACCACTTAGACAGTTTCAACTGGGTTGAAAAATGACATTTACTCTAACGTAACAGGGCTGCAAGACTCTGTAGAGATCACCAGATCTCAAACCGTCCCCCTCCTCTCTGAACTCATGCTACTGATTATCTCTGACCTGCAGTCTTTTCCCATTAATTTACAGCCGACAGAGATGGACCTCATTCTCATTTTGAGGAGCCAGCTCATTTTATCTTTTTTTTTTTTCTTCCCCTTTCTCCTCTGTAATGTTCTCCACTCTGCGCTGGGACTGAAGGGATGATCAAAGCTATCTATCTTCCGTTTCCCCTTTCCTTTCCATCTGTAAGTTCAAACTCAGAGATAGTGACAGTCTTATGATAGCGGGAACAGCGTGTAAACCGTGGGAGGTGATGGTAGGTAAATGTCTGAAATTGCCTGCTGTGCACTGTAGGGCCAAATGGAGCACAGCGTGGTGAAGGACATCTGAAGGCTCTCGGCACCGTGTTACTATGTGTCTCAACGCCCCCCACCTCCTCTCGTCCCCGCACCCTACTCTGACAGAAATCCTTAGAAGAGGTCGTGTGGAATTAGATTTTTGGGTGAACATGGTCGGAGATTGACACTACGTTGAGTAAGCCCTGAAACGCCCCTGGTTGACCCCTGTTGAGTTTAGCAACCCTCCTCAAAAACCTCAATGTAAGAGCCCGGAGTAAGAACACATGAGTCTCCTTTACAGGAATTACTTTTTTTTACGCTCTCACCTATGTCACGGGGAAATCTTTCACTGTTTATTTTGTGCTCAACAGCAGTGAGATATTCAATTTCCTGTCCGTGCCCTCTCTTAATATTTCAATTAACCTATTTATCCTTTCTTCCTCATTGCTTCTGAATTACAGCATCTCACATTGCGAGTGTTCAAAGCCAACCAAGATACATTGATTCCTAACGCTTCACAGACCAAAAACCGTCTTCCCACAATCTCCTTTTTTTTTTCTTCCCCCCCTTTCTTTCCTGCTGGCAAATCATGTGAAGCTGCTGCAGTCAGGAGCCTGACTTTGAAACAGTGTGTGTGTGTGTGTGTGTTTGGGGTTGGGTTGGCGGTGAAGGTGGGTGGGTGGGTGGGTGGGGGAGCGGAGGAGGGAGGGGGGTATATTGAGGTGTTTGTGAGTCTCAGATAAGCATAGTGTGTGTGTGTGTGTGTGTGTGTGTGTGTGTGTGTGTGTGTGTGTGTGTGTGTGTGTGTGTGTGTGTGTGTGTGTGTGTGTGTGCAGCGGTTTGGCTGCAAAAACAGAACTCCCACTGTGTCGAGTTGATAAGACGCTGAAGTCTGATGTTTTCCTTCGGTGTTCAACCATCCATTGTGGCGCTTGTTGATTTCATTGGACAATGAGTTGTACTTATAATAAGATGACTGAAGCAAGTTTCTTGTTGAGACAATGAACAGAAACAATATACTCAATATTAAATATTCTTCGAAAAAAGAAAAAAAAAAAAACTTAACATTTCACATATGGTTGCACTTAATTTGGACAGTTCAATTGACAAAATGTCAGAAGATTATTTCCAGCATGTAATTTCGAACTAATAATGATCTCAAAACTAAAGATAATTGTAGCATATTTTAAACCGAGGTCAAAAAGAGAACGCACATTTACACACACTATATTCCATTAAATATATCATAACCACAGTAAGTTCAGTTCTAAGAACTGATTGTGAAAATAAAGCGAGCCCTTATTTGAGACCGTATTTCATTCCAATTTGCAGAATTTAATTAGAAATCACCCAAATATTTATTTCCCCAACAAGAAATTCCTGAGTGCATTCTAGTATGGAGAATTGAAAGCATGTAATCATCCAGCTGAAGTTTGTATGAACAACACCCTAAAAAAAAAAAAAAACCTCTGGTCATCACGAGCACACCACTAGATGGAGCTCTTGCTTTGTCCAACACCTGTAACATCACTCACTGGTCTCTGTGATGCTGGGTGCCTGGGACACATGCCTGACAATTTTGACAGTCTCAAGCCACTTACTTGTGAAGCTGAGAAGAGCGGCTCGTGATTGACACGCTGATGGACAGACAAACGCTGAGAAATCTCACAAACCAGCTGTCCTTGACATGCAGCCATCTGCCAGTTCCTGTCTAATTGGACGATGAGTGCTCTGATTGGAATGTGGGCTTGATTGCTAAATATTTTGCGACCATATGTTTCGAATGATCTTTTTTTTTTTTTTTTTCAGTGTTTCTATACAGTAGCAATAGATTGAAACAGAATTGTTAATAGCAGCGTCAGAACAAGCAATAACAGCCGCTGGATCACAGCCGTGTAGCTGACAGCGCTTATGATCTATTGACACGCTGGTGGTGAAGATATAACTTGGTCCAAAGAATCATATAAAGAGCCGTGTTGTTGGCTTACAGCTAAGCCCCACTGACATTTTGTTCATTCAACCGTTCGCTAGCATTTCCTGACAGTGAGAAATACTGTAAAGACCCAGGACTCCACAGGATGTGGTATCCACTTTTGGTAATATTGAAAAGAATAAGAAAAAAAATGCTTTATCCCTCCAACTCCGACCTGAATCTATAAAATGATGGACACCTCCATCTGGATATCGCTGCTATGATCAATACAAGCAAAGATATGAATCATACACTAGAACCAATTTATCACTGGGGCAACTTCCTGTTTTTCATTCTACCTGTCAGTCAGAAGAAAAATGAAAAATAACCATTTTCATCACATTCTGGTGCAGCACTGTATTTAGCAGGCCGGCTGAATAACCCCAAAATATTCTCTTGTGACGTGCATAAATAGTCAATCTTGTGTGTCCACTGGAAACCTGCCAAGCCAATAACTCGAGTTAATTTTCTTCTGCGGATAGCTGAGCAAATCGAGGAATTCGGTAGCATTGTGTTGCATTGCCTGTAGCAATAAAAGGCCATCAATCCCAATGAACAACGGCATAAAGCAGAAGAGAGAAACCTGCGGATTTCAAATGTCACGGAATATCAATACATCAAAAGCACTGTAAAGCTCCCAAGGAACTGCATCTGATCAACACTTCACATTTGAGCCAGGTGGACCTACGGCTGTCAGCGCTGAACTCGCCCTATGACATTTAAAAGGGGAAACAAGGAGGGTTTTTTTTCTCTGCCCCGTCGCACAAAGGGATAGCAATATTTCCAAATGTGTGCAACAAATGGAGTTGCAAGAATTTCTGGCCATTCAGGAAAAAAACTTCTCTTACCAGATATTTTGGAAAACAGAAAAAAACCTCTACCCAGTAATTCATGTATAACAAGGTTATTCTAGTCATCATCATGGCAGATAAAGCCTGAGCTACAGCGTAGTGGTGGGAGTGATCGTAGGAAAAACATCTTGAACAGCAGACGAGTCTGAGCTATAAAAAAAATACGTTGCGTGAGCAAGCTGCACCACAAGGATTTTTATATTCATTTATCTTTTTAAATTTGGATTAAAAAAAAATCCTTAATGACCCAAAGAAGGAACAGGTGCTTGATCTCATCAGTCCATCACCCCCCCTCCCCCCCCCGCTCAGAAATGGACTTTGACCCGAGTCCAGCTCCGAGGAGGCGTGCAGAAAGTATCCGAATCCCAAAAGGTGGAAAACTCAAAGAGTAATTCCGTGACCACTTTCTGTTTTCTGGGTTCATGCTCCAGAACTCCTACATCGATACCTCCTGGTGAACCCGGTGTCGTCAGACAGCTAATTTATGAAGCTCGGGAAGGAAGAGGTGATTTTGTGGCAGCACCTTGCCAGTGTCTATGGCTCCTTACCGTAAAAGTCCCTTTACACAGACATCACGATGTTCCCAGTAACATCTCATACTGGATTGTCACAACCAAGGACATGTTAAGAGGCACTGCTACTACTTCTCAGAGAAGGACCGCACCACCTCTGTTGCCCTTTTTTTGCCCTTGCCATGAATGTGATTGTTGAGTCTGCAGAAGTGCACTTCAGGGGTCCCTTGTCCAAGTCACTCTGATGCTCCCCGGAGCATTTGCTGACAGAGGTTGTATAGTACAAGAACAAAAATGTACTCATCATTTACACCAGTGGTAGAGCATACAATGATCGCACGGTTACAGCCATGCTAGCAGTTCTGTTGGGTTCTGCTTAAACCCAGCGGTGCTTTGTGCTAATGCTACATTGCTAATGTTAACCAATCAGCTGGGGCGGTATTAGTATCAACATAAACCGAAGTATCGAATAAATGCCTGATAATAGATGACAAAAAGGTATTACAACCAAGCGGCAGTCAATCATCAACCGAAGGCTTCGAGTTCGGTATTTTTGGCCATCGCCATCTTGCTATTTTGGAGGCACATTTGGACGAGCTGGGGAGGAGCGAGTGGTAAATCGGATTAAACTAAGCCCCGCCCACCGATGGCAGAAACCTGACCGCACCAGAAGCCTGTCAATCAAACAGACACGCCACCGCATTTATAAACATACCGCTTTTTAAAGGCCTAAAATCAAATAAACAATTGAATTATTTTCAGATGGACCACCAGAAAACGAATAAAGACTTTAGCGATTGACACCATAATGACTTGTGGAAAAAGATGACTGACTTCGTATTTAATGAGAGAAGTTAAATGGGAGTTTATGGAGCCGGAGCCTTTTCGGAGTCAACCCAGAGTGGCCCTCGGTGGTGTTGCAGCTTAAGGCACTTTCGCACCGGCCTCGCTCTTCAGACCCGGAAGCTCCATCCATTTTTATACACAGTATTTGATTGCAACTCATTCTGAGAGAATCAAAAATATCTTTTAGAAAAATTCCATCCATTAAATTGTGTGAGCGGCAACACGAGTGGAGACTTCTGAGGAAAAGAGACGCTGGAGTTTGCGCCGACATTTCTCCTGCTCCCACAGAGGTCACGTATTATTTACTACCAATTTAAGAAGTCCTGAACACATTAACAAACAGAAGAAAAAAAAAAAAAAAACGGACTCGCTGTGGCAATATTCACGCCAGTTAGCACATATCTATTAGAAGCCTTGCATTAATACTCATTAGCTCTCATTTGGAAAGGATGGGAGGTCTTTGGCACCAGTCAATCAAGGTCACGGCTCAGATGATGCCATGTCATAGTTGGAGGGCTCTTAGACAGATGAGTGTCTGCGGCTTTTTGGTGATCGCTGGAGGGCTAATGTTCTCCTCGCCGGGCTCCCCTCCTTCCCCGTATACTCCGTGCAGATGAGTGCTGCTCTGACAGAGACGAGCTGCAGGAGGAGGAAGGAAATAAAATCTGACATATCAGCAAGCCTCTCCACATCTTGTCAGCGTTGTCCTCTTTTGCCCCAATCCAATATCCAGAACCTTATCTCTTCTTTGTCTCTTGTCTAGTTCCCAATTCTTTATAGGCTGCTCAGGCTAGCTGTGAAAGGACTGCTGGTCATTAGCTCCCCAGAGTGGGAGTGTGAATGTGTGCAACTGGCTCATGAACGTGTGTGTGTGTGTGTGTGTGTGTGTGTGTGTGTGTGTGTGTGTGTGTGTGTGTGTGTGTGTGTGTGTGTGCAGGCAATATTTTATACTTGCAGTACTACTTCTCTTGGCACCTCTTCTCCTTCCTCTCTCTTCACCCTATATTGCGTAGATTTCTACCCTTCATTCTCTGTGCATTTTGCTTAAAGTGATAGATCCAGTAATCGTGCCCAAGGAGGAGGAGGAGGAGGAGGAGGAGGAGGGAGAGGGAAGAAGAGTAGAAAGGCCGAGGAGAAGGAGGAGGAGGAGGAGGAGGAGATTAGCGTAACAGTCATTTGGTTCGGTAGGATTTTGGGTTTATTTTTCCTGCTTTTTCGTTTCTCAGCACCACTCAGCCTCCCATTTGACAGCTCTTATCGAGATCCTTCAGCGCGCTTCCTTCCGCAATCAACTAATCATATTCTTTACAGTGGTACCTTTTTTGTGAGACTCTCTATTCTTGGCTCACATCCAAAATCGGAAACGGTATTGAGTACTCGCGGCCTGGGGCAGAGATCTGAGAGCCTTAAATGCTCAGGCAGGATTACATTCCCGGTAATAATTAACACAGTTTGGATGGACGGATGGATGGACATATGGACGGACGGACGAGCGCAAGGCAATCAGTGTCTGACCTTTTCCCGAACGTAGAAACCGAACGGATCTTAATAACGCCGGATATCTCCAGAAACACGCGTCGTTTATTTGAATCTCTCTGCAGTGTTCCCGGTCGATGTGTCACTTTGTGTCTTTCCTATTAATCTGCAGTGCAATTTGTAGCCATCCACATTAAGCATTATATGTCAATGGTGAAACATTAAAGGAGGAGGAGAAAAGGGAAAAGTCAGTGGAAGATCATCAACGGCGCATTTTGGGCAGCTGACAATAAGTTCACTCCGCGCTTGTTTTAGGCATTAATTATTTTAATGAAAGCAGGGAATCAACTTTAAGGTCAAACCGAGCTACCGGCAGACGCGTTTGCTATTGGAGAGTCACACTGTATGTTAATTAATACAGTCGTATCCGTAAGAGAGGTGGTGTGCCAAATGCTACTTTGTAATGACCTTGCCGATCATGTTGGTGCGCTGGCTTAATGAGATTGCCTTCATTATGAATTTGTACTGTATTATTAACCATCTGAAAATAGCAAACAGTCAATTAATGCCCTGTGAATTGCAGTTTGGTAATCAGCACTTATCTCGACAGAGGAAAGATATGAAGGAATCACTGTAACCATGTAATGTTTAAGACTATGTCTTATTTGAAACTCGCAAAAACATAATTTATTTAATTAACAAAGAAATAAAACTGCTGGTATATATGCATATTCAATATTTGTTTTGACTTTTGTACTCATTAAGTCAAAATTAGAATGACTAAAAATAAACGCAACCGAGTTTTGTGCAGTGAATGCACTCTGTGCCAAAGTGTTCCCCTGGTGTGTGGATTTGTTTGTTGCAACTTACAACACAGGCTCGAGTATTTCAATATTAATGCAAACTAAAAATAGACTTTAATATCACTGCAATTCCAGCAGCCCCACAGGCAGTTAACCAGCTTGAGGTGCCGACTTTTAAACTTTGCATTATGTTGTTTGCGACTCATCTGAGCCCTACGTTACTCCGTGACGCCACAAGTCACTTAACATGTAGAGTACTGAGGTCACAAAACTACTCTTTGGTGTGAGTTTTGACATTTTTGTCATTTGCCATCAACACCGATCCCTGCCATATTAAACAAGGTAGAACAAAAAAATATATTTTCGATGTAGAATTCACAATTATGATGAATGTTATTGTCAGAAACATACATGTTTCATCCACAATACTGTCCGAAAGTATTTTTTTTTTATCGTGTTTTGGGAAATTTTTTAAATAGAAAACTGCACAATAGCTGTAGTAGCATTATTAATTAATAATGTCGTATATAAAATGTGGGAAGACTTGCCAAAGTGACAAAGCATTTACTGCATTCCAACTTTTAACCTTCACTCTTCCCTCAGAAACGTAAAAAAAGGCCACATTATGCCGCTTCTCTGGGACTTCTTGACTTGCGAACATGAGCATCTGTGCTGCTGTCAACGCTGAGGTGCTCCTTTGGCACAGAGAGGAAGTAGGTATGAACTTTGTGAACTTGTAAAATTGTTGATTTGAACTTTTTTGCACCACTTACTGCGGTGCTAACAGCTCTGAACCAGAATACAGACTCGTACCCCTGTGCTCTTCCACAGCAACCTTTTCCATCTTTTCTAATTAATCCTCTGTGGAGCTTCACACCTGCGGGGGCCAGACCGACTCCACTCCGCTCTCTAGTTTCTGGCTGCACGAGACAGTAATAGATGTTCACCTATACAAAAAGAACTACCCTAGGGTCAGGGGGGATGGAGGACAGTATAGGAAAGCCTCCAGAGACTTTAAGTTCATTTGTTAGTCCAGATTTCGACTGTCACCCGTACTTCTAACTCCCTCTGGTCTACTTCTTTGACTCCTTTGTCAATATGGAGAAAGTGTTTACCAGCGTGGCCACAAACTAGGACTGGAGCTAGTTTTAGTATGTAGAGGCTTCCTCCTAACTACTGATAACATGAGCACAATCATCCTTGTGCAACTATAAGGGACAAATCAACTTAAGCAAAACTCTCCAATGCTTGAAATGAACTGGTTCATAGGAAGTGATGTCTGAGGCAAAAAGTGTTTATACTTGTCCCAAATGGCATCACTCAAAGACTGGTTTCAAAACCTGGCATCATGGAGAGAGAGATTTAATAATCGAACAAGGTTTACTGCGTACAGCTTTTGACAATCTCAAAGTCAAAGCATTCACGTATTTGCACACGAAAAAACACAAGATCCGTCGCTGTCAGTCTCTGGAAAGCCGACAATTTGGTACTCATGTATTCACACAAAGCTGTTGGAGGCAGCTCGCCCCGGTTTTCCCAGACCGAAATTCACTGGATGTTGTGACGCGCCATTGAGTATTGTTGTTTAGTTCTTGCATCCTAGTGGACGTGGATCTCGGACTAATTTTGATTCTATTGGAACAACTTTTAACCAATCGTCATTGACCACCTTTTACCATTTATAAAAACCTACAGCCACAGCCATTGTTAAAACTTACTTCATCAGCATTGCACTTAGCCGGCACCAGTTGTCGCTGATTGGATTGGACAGCCCTTCAGGGTGGCTGAGCAAAACCTAATGCGAACAAGAGTTTCCAGACTCTCATTACAGTCTGATGTCATAAAGGGGTCATGGTCAGAGCTTCCAGACTCTCTTCAGCCACTTTTGCATTTAATCAACTGAATATCTCAAGACTGTCAAAATATTTCATTTCACAACTCAACCATTGTGTCTTCAGGTCTGCCTGCATTTTTGTCCACCAGTCTAAATATAAGATGTATTTTGTTTAAAAAAAAAAAACGTTAAAAAGGCTAAGTAGAAATAAGAGTGCCCCTTTTTAATTACCATCCATTGATGGTTTTAGCTCGGGCTGGCATGAGGCTGGGCTTAAATGTTATTTCAGACATTAGTTGGACATTTTATTTGTCATGTTCTCTTGCAAACAAAGCCAGTGGGAAAAAAAGCAGACATGACTTCATCTCCTGCAGGAGTACGGGTGCGTTTCTGTCTGCACATCTAGGCTACCGCAGCTCGACTGGAACTGATCTCGTTCCACTTCGTTCCGGAAAAAAATATTTACCAATTTTTGTTTTAGGCAAAACCTCATCCAGATTCAGATGAAACTGCAAGCTTGAAAGTGCCCTAAATTTCATCCCCTTTTAAACTGTTGGATAAAGATGCCACCCTGGCTGCTCTCGCTTTGGTGCTCAGTTGTTTCTGATTGGGCAGCCCAGAGCTGAGCCGACAAAGCGTAGCGTCTCATTTGATCTGCCAGGCCTCCGTTCCCTCATCGAGACGGAACAGCGTGAACCATAAAGGCAAAGCCCCCAAAAAAATAAAAAATCTATAATTAGTGAGTCAGTCAGGCTTCACCTTTTCTCCAGCGCCTCTCACAGCTGGCAGACACCCCCAGTATAAACACAGTCACTCACACCCACCCTGCCCACCCCACACTTTGGGCTTCATCTAGACTTCGGTTTGTAATTGCCTCACAAGCCTGGTTGCTGAGAGCCAGCCTTATTAGGAGGGCACCGGAGTGGAACATAACATTTTCAGTTTCAATTAGGTCTATGAGGGCATACGTAATGCACGGGGGAGGTTTGGTCCCCTTGGAACGGTGAACTGATGAACTCGTGGGGAAATGACGCAGCAGTGGTCGAAAGAGTTGAGCTGAGCTGACTGTTTCCCTTCACATTCGGCTGTAAGATTTGTCAGCCTTAAGTGAATTAGCGTGTGCTCACTGGAATGTGGGGATAGATTTGGATTGAGCATTTGTGTGTGTGTGTGTGTGTGTGTGTGTGTGTGTGTGTGTGTGTGTGTGTGTGTGTGTGTGTGTGTGTGTGTGTGTGTGTGTGTGAGGCACGAAGCTATAAAAGTGAGGAAATTGCACCAGACTGAACTAACGGAATTACATTCAAACTCATGGGGCTGCAATTACTTTGTGTGGGTTTTCACTCGGGAGCAGTGATCCTCCGCAGATTGGACGCTTCTGTCATGCGACGGGCCTCCCGTACCGTACTGCTACTTCAACCACGGCAAAGCGTGAAATAGACACGCCGGTCCGCTACTGCAAAGTGTGTAATTTGCCACACTTTGGACTGTCCATGCGTGACAATTTCACGTTACGAAAGCGTGAAACCTACACGCATGCAAATATCATGTGACAACGTTTCCAAGCGCCAACCAGGAGTTAAATCACACGGCTCTACGCAGGTGGTAGGTTTCATTTTCCTCCACTGCAGGAAAACGTATAACTGTCACACCTATATTACCAAAGTGTGGCAATTTCACGTTTCGCTGTAGTGGACCGGTGTGTCTATTTCACGTTTTGCCATGATACCAGGTTGGCTACTTTTCACGTAGGCATCATATTCACATATTATGTGATCTGTCAGGAAGCTTTTTAAAAAAAAGCTAAGCGTCCAAAACAATCAGAGATGCTTTAGAGTCTCGGTCGTCTGATCAATGCTTCACTCAGTCATTTTGTATGAGGCCATTTTAGCTTAAAAACCAACAGACTACATTGTTATCGACTACAGATCTAACCCCTAAACTGCATGAAATGATTTTTACTTTTCCATTTTTTTTTTTTTACCCTAACTACAACCTCAACTTCACTTTATGAGTTTTAAACAACAAAACTTTCCTCCATCAACACAATCTTTCCCCAAAACATAACTTCCCTAACCTGCATTTGTTTGTGCCTATATTGACCGTACATCGAAAGTTGAAGACCCTTTACTGTGGTTCAGCCTCCCTCATGCATCCATCCTCATGGATTTTGTTTTTCTTCCTCTTCAGGGTGAGCCGTTTTTGGCTCCTGTATTAATGAAGGCCTCCTTTAAATTAGAAGTGCTTTCATAAAGTTTTATAGACTTGCAAGACAGATGCTCTGATTAAATGTGAGCGCATAACAGTCCTCGGTGCTCCGAAGGTTTCTGCTTCCCCCTCTTTTGATACTGCACGCCCTCAGGCTTCCAACCTTCATATCTGTGCCATCCCCGCCCGCCGCCTGCCAGTTAACTAGCTTCGCTGTGTCTGAACTCTGGCTTTTCTTCACCTTTCAGTCCTTTGTAGCCAAAAGCCGTGTGGAGGTTTCCACCATCTGCCTCCCTCCCCTCGCTCTCACATCCATTCTTCCCTCTCACAAAACATGATGTATCGCCCTGCAGCGGCGTTGTATACCAGCATAAAACTTAGCGCCGCAGTAAAAGTTGAGCCAGGTTCATTTGGTACCTGTACTGTATTTAACATTTACAGATGCTCGAGGTCCCATGGGACCACTATGATATGCAAACGGGGGATTATTTGACTGAAGGAGGCCACTTATACTACTTACAGTAACACAACTGGTAACTTTTAAACCGTTACCTTTTATATCACCATTGGCTGTGGGTCTGACTGATATTTTGTGTTCATCTTGACATGAAATTATTGAAAATGACACTTGTAGTCAGTAGCGCAGCACATAAACCTGCGCCCCATATAGTAGCTTTATATAGCCTCAGTGAGCCTCCGTCACCTCACCATTACATACAATAAAGCCGGCTACTTAAAGTTAGTGTACCAGATCTTCCTTCCTGCTGCGAATGCTTGCCTGAAAGGACTTTTAGTGGCCACTTTATGCTCTTAGTATGTCAGATATCCTGAGGAATGAATTTTGGTAGCCTGATTTCAAACCCTTTTTTGATGTATTTCCTGTTGAAACACACAAAGCTGGAGTGGGACCTGATAATGAGGGATCATTATAAAATAAGGAACCGGCAGTTAAGGGTAGAAGCGCTGTTTGATTTGAGGAGGAGAGTGATGCCACTTAAAATGTGTTAAAACTGGATTTGTTGCTCACATAAGTGCTGTACAAGATGTGCAACGAGGATAAGGTGTCTATTCCAAGATGTCTGAAATATTTTTAGTGGTGTCTTTATATAATTTTGTTGGTAATGTTTCGCTTTCTTTTGACTTTCACCTCTCACATGCCATGATTTCTTTTTCTGTGACAAACAAACAATCCCTCACTTTAGGTTGCTTCTCGATGTGTGACCGTCCACGGACAGCAATTGACTCTACAAGAGAGTGACAACAAGCAGCGAGCCTGGTCACCAGCAAAGCGCCGAGCTCTTTGCGGTGTTTATTTATGGGATCGGTCAGGCCGGGGGAGGCCAAGTGTGGCCGCCTCAGCCAGAGCAAACGAGACAGGACAGAACAAGCCATTTTCTCCAACCCCCCTCTGGTTAAACTCCCTATTTTCACACCACTCGCCCTGGAATTGCTCTGTCTCTTTCTATGAGCGACATCCTGATGGCACAATGGGCAGCAAAGCCCAACAAGCGAGGAGGGGAAAACAGGAGGGAGGGAGGGGGGGGGGGTGATCGAATTAGACGGCCACAGAGAAGCAGCTAATATATCTCCTCTGTTTGGCTTCCTTCTGTTAGATCTTTTGGGTCGACCTGCAGACATCTTTTTCTCCCACGCAGCCAGTCACGTTGACGTCCGTCATGTTTCTGTTCATCTGCTGCTGTTTGCTCAAGTTAAACATGGACACGGGGCCGGGGTCGAACGGTTGTTGTCTTTGCCAGGTCTCAGAGGTGTACGTGACCTTTCCTTGAACCCTCGTCCGCTGAGCCCCGACGGGCCACGGAGCTGCACTTTAAGCTCAGTGAGTTGTGCAGTGCTCAGATTCCCCCTCGGGTCCTGTTCAGTACCGGAGGATCACAGGGTCAAAGAGCCCGACTTTACTTTAAGTTCATACTTGAATGTCCCGAGGGCTAAACTGTTTAAGAGCACACTGCCTGGTGTATTACACTGATTGCTGCAGAGGCCAGGTCTTACAGCACAGACCTTTTTACAATTCCTTAACTTATCCTGTTGTTTATTCATTCATTATTCATTGCAGTGTTGTATCTTTGTGATGCGCCACTGCTGTAGGTATTAATCATGTGCAGGCTTGCTTTCTGTGTGTGATTTGCATTTTAAATTAGTCTGTAATATATATATATATACACTGTATGTGCACCTTTTTTTTTGTAGCCATAGTGTAAATACTTTGTCTTGTGGTTCTAGCAAAAGGAAGTAATTAATCAACCATAAGAGGCTTTCGGAAACAGTTCTGAATTGATATCAGTAGAAACATGCATGTTCCAAGCTAATAAAAGCATATAGCAATGCAACTACAGACACAATGCAGTGCTGTTTATACTATGACACCATTTCCAAAGAAGTTGAGACGTTGTGTAAAATGTAAATAAAAACACAATGTGATTATTTGCAAATCATGTGAAACCCATATTTAATTGCAAAATAGACCAAAGAAAACATGTCAAATGTTGAAACTGAGAAATGGTATTGTTTCATGAAAAATAAAAACTTATTTTGAATTCAATGCCTTCCTTTGACAACACTGTGGAAACGTTTGGGGACTTAGGTGATCAGTGGAGTGGTGGAGTTTTGAAAGTGAAATGTTGTACCATTCTTGCCCAAAAAAGGATATGCTGCCCCAAAACCTGTATATACAGGATATATATATATATCCTTCAGCATTAATGGTGCATTTTACACAGCGCTCCAACTATTTTGGAAATGCGGTTGTAACATGCATTGTAAAGTAGAAGGTTACAAGTCGTCATCTAGCTGCAATAGTTGCGTTACATGGCCAAAAGTATGTGGACACACACATTTCACACCCTTAACCTTCTGCTATAAGAGTCTCCTCTTCTTAGAAAGGCTCTCCCCAACATTTTGAACCCCGATAAAGAGATTTGCTCCCATTTAGCCTCAGGCGCTTCAGTAAGGTCAGCCACCATTGATGTGTAATAAGACCTGGCTCCCACTCTGGGTTCCAAACTAATCAACAAACCCTGAAAAACCATTTCTTTGTAGACTTAGATCAGTGCATCTGCGACAATGTCGTGCTGAAAATGTCATGCTGCCACAAAGTTGGATGCACATAAAGAGTCATAATACACACTGAGATTTGTGTTAATTGGAACTAAGGGTCCAATGGTAAATCAAAATAAACAGGCTTACAACAAAAGTATAAAGGCACAAAGGTTTTCATATACTTTTCGCAATATTCTTCAAATACTATAAAAATTTGAAGACGTTCCCAGTCACAGAACTTTGTTTCTATGATTGGGCAAACTCCATCTGCTGCTTGTACTGTGCCCATCAATAGAGCTGTCTGACTGTGTGAAGGGAGAATTACAGAGTCCTCTGAGCATACAAAGTAAGCCAAAGTAAGTGTCCTAAAACTCCAGAAAGGACAAAACTGAAATTCTTTGCCAAAAAAGATTAATAAATAGATCGTCCTAAAATAAATGCAACAATTTACTGTCATGTATTACAGATTGGAGAACACAGAGTCTTAAAAGTTGTCTGCCATGATCTTGGAATAGTAAAAATGGTGAATCACTTTTAAACAAATTAACACGTGTCTGCTGTTTAGTGAACCAATATGACAACCGAGTGTCACGGCAAAGTGTGAAATAGACACGCCTGTCCACTACAGCAAAACGTGTGATAGCCACGCTTTGGGCCTGACAGTTACACGTTTTCCTTTAGAGCAAAGTTATTTACAGGAAAATTAAACTTGTTTTTTTTTTTGTAGAAAAGACATTATAATGCTAATGCCATCTGACCTGCCTCCCAATAGTGCCAAAAAATGTCCTTTGCACATGGTCTCAAAATTGCGGGACCTTGGTCACATGATCCCGTGCCATATGAAATTTACATGTGTATAATTTTCACGCTTACAAAACGTGTAACTTTCACGCCTAGACAGCCCAAAGCGTGGCTGTCTCACGTTTTGCTGTAGTGGACGGGCGTGTCTCTTTCACACTTTGCCGTGATACTGGCTTGAATATAAATATAAGAAAGCCCTCTCAAGCCTTCTTAATACAGATTACACACAAAATTCAACCGCTTAAGTCTACATCTCTTCAATGTCAAAAGTTTACCAGGACAGTCTATCGCCCAGGATATATGCCGAGTACTTAGTTTAGTGACAGGTATAAAAGATTTAGTAATTTACCGGACTACCAAGGCTAAGAGGCCTCCGTGCACAGAGTTTAAGAACGTGGGAGCCCCATAAATAATAGCTGTCCAACAGTCAAAGGATCTTTATGTGGGCTGACTTGGGAGAGAAAAAGTCTTCGGTTCTTATTCCTTTATCTCAGCTCCGCAGCAAAAACAATTAATACAAATCTGACCGTAAGAAACATGCATGACCGTTTTATGTAATTAAATTAATTATTTAGCCCGGTAACGCAGCACTGCAAACTGTTTGGTGAAGATTGAGCGATGATCCCGCTCTCTGTGGAATCAAACAGCTATTTGGTTGCGCTCCTGTGTTGTGTTAATTGATTTTGCGAGGTGGCATCTTGCAGCCCCCCGACGCCCACGCCGAAGCTGGAGTTTGATCGGCGCTGGCATCGATTTCTCTCTACGTACCACCGCAAGTGGCCACGTGCACCGCAGGAGTCGAGCATGTTAGAAGATGCATGTGCACACACAAATAACACGTAAACATTGACATTCATATTCATGTACACACACACACACACCCATGCTGCGCCTCTCTTTGTTCTTGTACCTACTTAATTTTTCCTGTCCTCTGCACTTTCTCACACACAGAAAACAACACAAGCACGCATCAAACAAACATGCACAGATTAAATATAGATAACTAATCATACAGGAATTGTCCGTTCATAAATAATCAATGACTCTTTCTAATAACCTGTCAGAACCCCATAAAGCCTTTTTTTTCGACAAGCGTCATTTATTTAAATTTTTTATTACTGTATTGAATATTTTGTCTGGTAAGCATGATCTATGAAAATTCACGAGGAGCAGGCGGAGGCATAGTTTTACCCCTGAACATTTAGCTGTGGTTCCTTAGTGTATGTGCAAAAGGGCAGAGAGGAGTCAGATTAGGTGCAATAACACAATGTAATGAATAATTGATTCCCGACTCTTGGGGTGAGGGAAGGAAGCGGTTGCCAAGACGACCGGTGAAGCGCCGCTCTCGTTCGCAGACGCACACACGCGAACACACAGACGACAGAGTGTGATGAGGCCGTTTAATTGGCCTCGACCCCGCCGTCTCCAGTCGCTGCCTCCAAATGGACGGCCTTTAATTCTTTAACTTCGAGGTTCCCTTTCCTCTACACCTGGACGCACGCACGCGCACCTTTTGTTTTTTTCCCCCCGCGTTGAAACGCCATACGTACGTCTCCGGCGTTCTTAGTCTTGAACATCGTTGCGTTATCAGCCTGAACCTTCCTAAAAGGACTGGATGGTCTGGACTCACAGTGCCATCAGCGTTTCATCGGCATGATGTACTGGGAAACATTCTAATTACAGCTCCCATATTTTCTATAATTACAGAGTAATTAGCTGGCAACAGAATACAGTGTGTGAAATTATGAGTTGTTAAACTGCACAGTGGACGGACGCAGGGCACTGCTGTCGCTTTTCTTGTGTGTTTTTGTTGTTGTTGTTAAATCATGATTCAACCAAATCCCTCTTTTTTTTTTTTTCCCCGAGAACAGATATTAATTCTGCATCAGTGATAAGTTTAATGGCAAAGTAAGAAAATATGCCAAATATATTACAGTTGTGTAACACTACAACTCCATTTCTATAATTAATCTAAAGCATCACAGAACAAGATTTAGCCAATTATATCTCAGACCCAATTTGTGGCTTTGCTTCTGAGGAACCATCCGGTTTGGTAATTTGTGGGATTTAAATCAAAGAATGAATAACAAATTCGTTGTCAAATCTGATTAGGAAGTTTAGATTATTATAGCTCGCAACCTTTCGGCTGACACAGACAAGCTGCGAGGACTGAAAAGCTGCAGTTATTCTTGTAATACGGTAATTCTCACATCCTCTTCGGAGCGCTTGTGGTGTTTGCAGTTAGTGTTATTAATAAGCGGGCTTAAAGAAAAAATTAAATAAAAATCGCACAAAAAACATCTTGAATTGTCTGTTTTAAAATGCATAGAATGGAAACAAAATACTGGACCTACAGAGAGCAAAAAGAAACACAACATTTTCTTATGCTTGAAAATCCCATACTCAAAAGGTTCCAGAGCCTTTGATGCTTTAAAAAAAAGTAAAAGAAAAACCGTAGTTCTCGCTGAATGATGCAATGTTGAGCTTTTCCTGCTCCTGTCAGAAAAAGAGATGGGAGGAAAAAAAAAAATCAGGGTTATTCAGACAAAACTAGAAAGGGAACCTTAGACATATCCATGTGTGCACAGGGGGAGGGGGACACCAGATGCTCTGGAGTACTTCTCTTCCTTCTCTGTCCCTATCTTCCCATCTACCTCTGTTGCTCCATTCATTAATCAGCCCTTTATTAAACAAAAGCAGCTTCCAGCGCTGCCTAAAAGCTGCATAGATAATCTTGACATGAAGACAGAGCATTTACCCTCCTCGCCCTCTGCTTCTGCGTCTGCTTTCAGCATGGTAATGGAGGGAAAAAGCTCTCGCCACCGTACATCAAGACTGATTGAAAAGACCAACCTTTGTAAATATTGCATACAATCCGGTTTATTGGTCTTTGAGATATTGTGCCTCACAAAGCCAAACATCTGCCGCCGAGTACGGCCGCGTGCGGCGAGAGGAGACGTGCGTGGACACGATGAATGGTGAGGCGAATTAGCAACGGCGGAGAGACGCTAGGATTTAATTACCCCTGTTTGACACAGAATTTATTTTTAAGGACAAGGGGCAATTTCGAGGGCCATTGTCTAAACTACTCGCAGGAAAAGCGATACAGCCAGGCAGAGCAATAAAGCATCCTACAGCAGAGAAAACTGGGCCAGGATGTACTTTCTTTGAACAACAGACAATTTAGAAGTTAGAGTTTACTGGTCTACAGCGGAGGCAAAGGCACTCAAACGGGGGAGGAGGGAAGGGATGCGTGTAAAGGTTCGTGGTGTATAACAATGACAACAAGCCATCGGGCTGGAGAAGGAGCCCTTAATAGGTACCTGTCTGCCCTGGGGACCGCACTCGCTCCTTATTGGTCATCCATTCACCAAGACAGCGGCACATTCTCCTCACCGCCAATCAGCCAATTACAGGCTCCATAACAGGAGGCCTGCTGGCAGAGAGGCCGTCTTTACAAGCCCTGCATCTCAGGCGGGGGAGACGACCCTGTCACAGAATCATAACTATGATGAATATGGCCGCGGGTTTTACGGCGATGCCACTGTTTCTGGTAATGTGAGGTGGGCGTGAAATGGCCATTCATGGGGACCAGACAGCGTGACCCTGTTTGAGGCTTTGGAAAGCGATGTAAAATACTGGAAGATGATGAGAAGGGCAGGGGGGAAGTGTTAATCCAGACATGGTGAACATTTATTAGCGTTAGAAGGAAGGAGGGCAGTATCAACGCCGCTCCTCGCCGGCCGCTAATGACGCCAGTTATGAGGGAGACGCTAGTTAGGAGTTGAGTGGAGGGGCAGAGAGAGGAAGATATTTTTCTAGCTCTGCTTTAATATTCAGGTTTTTTTTTTATAGAGTAGCGCCAGTCCATTTCATCCTGCAATTATTAATCTGTCCATTTCAACACGATGTAAGCAGATTCTGATCAGCTCTAGCTGGCGGCCCGTTTGGCTCAACTCCACGACTCTTTGATTGCAGCCGAGCATCAATGACTCCGCAGCACATTATCTACCCTGCCAATGATGCTGATCATTTAGTGACTCGGTGGAGTTTAGTGTCTGAATTGCAGCCGATCCCGACATCACGGCGTTCAGTGGGTGACAGAGAGGAGTGACACAACACGAAAGAGTTTATTTGTATTTGTATGGCTGCCTGTCTGGAACTGGTATACTGTATTTAATTTGGACTTAATGTTATGGGGTACATCAACAAGAACTGAGTGGGACCACAGACTGTATATAAAAGTGGACGTAGCTTCCGGGTCTGAAAAACGAGGCCAATTCGGAAGTGCCTTAAGCTGCAATACCACCGGATGCCACTAGAGGTCGGCTCCAAAAAGCCTCCAGTTCCATTGACTCCCGTTCAACTAGTTTATAAAATTCTCAGTCAATAAAATTTCGTCCACGAGTTATCTCTGTTTCGTTAGCTAAAGTCGCTCCTTCTTATTAGTTTTCTGGCGGTCCATCTGAAAATAATCCCGTTATTAAATATAAAATTAACCTCAAAAAGCAGTGTTTTTGGGGGCATGTCCTTTTGATTGACAGGCCTGTGGTGCAGTCACGTTACGGCTATCGGTGGGCGGAACGTAGTTTCGTCGGGTTTCCAATCAGATCCAAATCTCATCCCTCCACCGCTCACCCAAATATGGTCACTTCCTGCTCCAAATCGCTCCTAACTAGCAAAGATGGCGCCGGCCAAATTCCGAACTCGAGGATTTATAACGGCTTTCATAATGCCTCCAAAAGGTTTCCTGCTGTTCACTGCACAGCAACACTCAGATTTAATAGGCTTCATCTATAAGGTCCCTGATCATTAACATTAAAGCCTCTAGAACAAGATCCAAAACCAGTCACTGTTTACGTGCACTTAATTAACCAGGATGCAGATTTCCACTGAAACATTATGCAAACAAGAAACATGGTTTTGTTAACTGGGACAGACTCGGTTTCCGCAACTAAATTTGTCCAAGGGAAAACCAAGAAAAGACTTCAAACAGGAAAAAATATAGCTGTGACAGCAGTGTGGCAGAATGAAAGCGAAGATCATTACATATGCCCGAGCATCCTTATATTCAAAATAATTTAATTCAAAGTGAAAGTGAAAGGATTGGAGGAGGAGGATTGGATCCGACTCTGAGAGCTGCCTGTGGCTCGTACAGTCGAACCAATCAAGTCATGTAATAAAAAAATATGGAGCGACATGTTCACAGGCAGACAGACAGACTGTTCCTTCCAGAAAGTGTCAGTGATGTGATGAATAGTAGAAATACAAACACATTTCCAGGAAAATTTCAGTGTGTTCTGTTTGGCTGAAAGATGGAACAGAAAGCTCTGTTCCTAAATTTGCCTGTTAATTATCTAAGGAAAGAGCTTCAACAACTCACAAAGTTATAACGGGACACAGAATAGCAGCCGCATGAAAATTGTAGAAAAAAAAGAATTGTTGAAAAATAACCGAGAATCTCATGGTTTAAAGATTGGATAACTTTTTAATAATAATACAATACAGAAAAGTATGGTGTAGTTTCTTCCTCTGGTTTCTCATGTGCATTTCACTAAGAAAAACATAGCATGAGAACATTGGCACACAGTAGTACAAAACATTATTGTTTCTAACGAATAGCAGCAAAGTAGCTGGCCTTGGTTAAAACTAATAAATGTCATTCGGTGAACAATGTTACACTCACGTTGCATCACTGCAGACCCAAAGAACAATGAGGCGAGTCAACAAGAGGATGATTGTGCAAAATACCCACCGTTCCCCCAGTGACTATCAGTGAAATGTATAGACTGTCTATAAAAGTATTCGTAGCTTCTGGGTCCGAAAAATGAGGCCGATGCAGTGGTGCCTTAATCTGCAATACCACCGAGCGCCACTAGTGGTTGGCTCCAAAAAGCTTCCGGCTCCGTGGACTGCCATTTAACTTCTCTCATGAAATATGAAGTTAATGAATTTATTCCACGAGCACAAGTACCTCCTTCCTATACATATTCTAAAAATAATCCCGTCATTAATTAGAAAATAAGCTTCAAAAAGCTGTGTTTTTGGGGGTATGTCTGTTTAATTGACAGGCCTGTGGTGCAGTCAGGTTTCCGCTGTACGTGGGCGGGGCTTAGTGTCCTCGGGGTTTCAAATCAGAGTCAGATCCATCGCTTCGCTTCTCCCCAGCTCGTCCAAACCGTTTCACATTAGTGAGATGGCGCCAGCCGAAGTTCAAACTCACAAACAAATGGGTGAAGTCATTATTGGTCTCCGCATGGAACAACAATCACAAAGCAAAAGGACACGTTAAAGAATCCCAGATGAGCCCCCATTTGTCACAAACTTGGCTCAGGATTGTGACAAAGTCCACATACTTGAATGCAAAATTTGTTTAGTGTCAATACTCAAAATTAATGTGGAGTTTGAAAGTATGAGGCATCCATTGAGTAAAATATATTGGATGAGAGTAAGTGAAATGCAAGAGTGTTGAATGAAGTGCAAATCAAACCTAAACCAACGAACTGTGGTTACCATTGGGAAGGTATATGGAGAGCATGCTCTTGTAGAGGTAGCCACACCCACTTGTCAGGTGCAGCTGATTCTACATAATATTATAATATTTGTAATTTTCTGTTTTTTCCCCCGACTCAGTTATGTGGTGCTACGTGTTTAGTAACCTTGCATATTAACAGATATATATTCTACCACAAAATTACCCCCTTCTTTTAAAATAAAGTATCACTTAAAAAAAAAAAAAATGAAGTCTAAAGTATATACAGCACTCTTAGTCTACAAGATACTGCATAAACAAACAAATAATATAAATTTAACATTATGCATTATTTGCATGAGATAAATTCTCCATCCAAAATCACAGGCTGTATTTCAGCCCAAGAAACCCACACAAGGCTATTCCAAGAAATAAACATAGGAAGTGAATGCAATCCAAGGTTTATCACAAGTGCTCAGTATAAGTATTTTTAGATGACCTACTATCTAGTGGAATGCTTAAAGCATGCATATGCGGCATAATACATGACTATGGGCACATTGTGCAGTAGCCAAGTATGCAGGCTATTACAAGCCTGTGATTGCAAAATAAGTCCACAGAAAAACTTATCTTGTCCTCAGCTGTATGTTTTCATTAGCAGAAGTACACCACCCACAGGGATCTCATTTCCTTAAAGTGATCGTTAACTAACCAAGCTCATTTGATATTATTCGCAATATGACACTGCCCTTGTTATATATCTGTGCATACATGTTATCAGTGATGATGGCCTGCCTTCCTTTCTGCATAATTAAAGCACCACACAAGAGATACTGAACATTTTTTATCTTTTTTTTTCTCCTCTGGAACACAAACTTTCTCATCATGTCCTGAAAATGCTGCTACAAACACACATCTCATATGCTTAAGGCTACTGACAACCGCTTCCTTGCTTTATATTATGCTTGAGCAGTTTTGATATGCCTGCTGGACCGGCCAATAGAGTCGCAGAGAGATGAAGACTATAGATTGCTACTATCAGCACAGAGGGTATAGCCATTGGCCACTGTGAATGGAGCGGAGCAGAGATATACCGGACCTCTGTTGACACAGGTATAGACTTCCAGCTCTTATCTGTCTAAGTCGAATGGGGCACGAGATAAAGCATTATGCATATTACAAAAGACGTCTTTGGACACTTTGTTCGATCCATGCATCATGAAATTCTCCCAGACAAAATATACATGCTCACAGCATGGCTCGGGGGATGTCAGTGTCTATCAGTCGGTTCCCCAAATGGTCCAGATTGATATAATATAAGAATTACAGACCTGAAAAACGTGCTGTACTAGCAGTCTCTTAAATAAGTAAGCTTTAAAAGGATTTATACATTATTGATGGTGTCTGCATAACTTATAGTAACATATTAGACTTTGGTTTTTGTAATTTCGAATTTCTGTGCAAGGTTAGGATTAGACTGAACATAAAACCTTAACTTTGATTTAAGGATTTAGGCGCACGGACTGTCCAAAACTACTTTTTCTTGTTTAAAAGCAGATCATCTGAGTGGAAAGTTGGACACATGGTTCAAAGGAGGGGCACTTAGTACCCCAATTGTTTCATAGGTGTGTTTTGAGTGTAACATTAAAATAAAACAATCAGAGTGTCATTTCCCAGTCCCTCGAAAGGCAAAGGTGTGCTTCCACCTTGGTAGATTGCTACTGTAATGTTAAATGATGCCAAAAAGAAGGTTTCTCTGTAGAGGAGACAGAATCTGCTCGTGCCGGTTTGATTTGCACAATAATAACCTTTCACATTTTTTCAGTTTTAATCTTCATCATGTTTGTTTATTGCTGCAAGTTCCTGTGTATAACGAGCAGAGTGTGCGCACGTTGTGAATCTTACTCTGTACGAGCTTTTAAAATAACAGTATAAAAATAATAATAATTGAGCATTAAGACCATGTTTTGTTGGTCCATCGCACAATCGCTTTCTGATGCTCCAAAATAGCAATAGGAAAATCACTGTATTTCTAAAATGGCCTTCAAGTTGTGTCACTATTGAACTTTACTACCATCTGCAGAATATTAAGCGATTTAGCACTTCATTGGCCAAATCGCTTTCCTTGCAATGTTCATGAAAATGAAACAAATATTTTGGGAATCTGCTCAATGGTTTGCACCCGCTCCAGAATTTACTGGGTTCTTCCTTGGCTCATGATAAACCTTTCCACCAACTTTCATGAAAATCGGGGCTGGTAGTTTTTCTGTAATTCTACAGGCAGACAAAAAAAAAAAAAAAAAAACACACCAAAAAACCCCTCCTCCACTGGGTTAGCAACTATTTAGATGCCATTAAAATTATGCTGGTTATCAGCAGATTATTGGGCTCATTGATCATTTCTAACCACAAGGGTAGCTGATAGTCCATCTGGTTACATTCATGTAGTGTAATTTACGCTGTAAAATTAAATAAATTAAATATTTTCCTTTCTTGCCACACCCTCCTCACAACTTCCCATATGACTTGTATCAGTGTTCGGCAGCTGACAGCGTGCAAGTTGCATCCCGGGCTCCGTATTCATCTGGCTCTCCTTTTTCCAAGCGAGATGTGTTTCCCCTTTTGCCATCAGCTCCCCGCCCGGCTCAACCCAGCCCAAAAGCCCTTTGATGTGTCACTCCACATCTCACCCTCAAAGCTGTGAAATCTCAATTTTCTGATAAGAGCAACCTCAATTCGTCAGAAGATACTATTTATAGATCTGACAGAGATAGAGCTGCACGAGCTGCAATACATTTTAACAAGCACTTAGAGGCCATCGTCACTTTTATGTCAAGTGAAAGCGACGCTGCCCCAAGTCGATTCACCTGATAAAGACGCATTGAGGAAGTAGATTTGAAATGACGCTCGGCAGCGCTTTTATTTTGCCACCGTATTAGAAACGGGTCCAATTCCTGTTTGAATTTGTGCCTCCTGAGGATTGGAGCTCTTTTAATATCTCAGTTCAACCCACTTTGTGGTTCTTAGATAGTGCCGCCTCCCTCCATACAGCAGTCGAGAGGAAACCGTAGTAGTTTCTGTAGCCTTCGGCGTCAGGCAGACACATACACAGAGTTACACACACCAGTGTTGGAACAGCTACTCTGGAAATGATAAAACTCCCCTTTACTAACAAAGAACTAAATCTGGCAGTAAGTATAGGTAAAATGGAGTCAACTTTCAGTTGGTATACGTCCAAATATTAAGTCCAGTTAAATGCTAGGCACCCACCGGCCTAAAATAAGAATAAATTATAGACTGCATATAAAAGTTGATGAAAAAAATTAGGCCAACACAGAAGTGCTTTAAACTGCAATACCACTGAAGGCCACTGGGGGTTGGCTCAAAAAAGCCACCAGCTCCATAGACTCCCATTCAACTTCAAGTCATTCAGTTAAGTCACTCCTCCTTATTAGTTTTCCAGCAGAGCATCTGAAAATAATCCCGTCATTAATTTGATATTGGGCTTAAAAAAATTGCATTTTCAAGGGGGTGTCTGTTTGATTGACAGGCCTGTGGTGGAGTCATGTTTCTGCTGTCGGTGGGCGGGGCGTAGTGTCCTCAGTTTCCAAATCAGATGGAGTCAGATCCCCACTCGCTCCTCACTAGCTCGTCCAAATATGGTCGCTTCTGGCTCCAAAATAGCAAGAAGGCGACGGACAAAATCTCAACTCGAGCCTTCACAACAGCAATGCACAAAGTTGGAATGAATATTTTTCCTGCCGTCACGAACACTCCAAATTTGGATTTTGTATTTACACCGTCATCTCCAAAAGCATAATGGAAAGTGTCACCAGTGTCTCTGGGCTAACCTTGGAAATGCACCCACACACACGCCGAGTGAAAACATTTCCCCGGGCGCTGCATACGATGTGTGTGTGTGTGTGTGTGTGTGTGTGTGTGTGTGTGCGCTCATTTTCTTACTTCTCCAAGTGTGCATTTGTGAGTTCACTATTCACGGATGGGTTAAATGCAGAGGTCAAATTCTAGCGTGTGTAACATATTGTAGAAAAAAAAAATAATCATCGTCTTCTTGCAGCATGAACACAGTATATGTACGCAGTTAGTAATATAGCACAAGCTTCTGAAAGAGTTGTTCCTATACTTTTCCAGACCCCGCGGGGGCCTCGGGATGAAAGGACGGATGGAGACCCGACTGAGAAGCATATAGGCGGTGTAGTTTTAGCATCATGTTAATGAAAGGGAATGTATTCGTTCTGACACGCAGAGAAATGCTCTGAGAAAGTAAGCGGAAGTGGTAACTATAGTCAGTGTTGCATATCACAGATGGTTCATTAAGAATTAAGGAATTGCTTTTTGGTTTTGCGGTGTGAAAGGAACATAAATTAACCCAATTTAAAATAGTAATTTTGGAAAAAATCCAAAAAAACGCTTCTTAAAATGAAATGCGGAAAAAAAAAGAAAAAAAAGAAAAGAGTAATGCATTTGCACAATAATAGACCCTAATCTAAAATAAGATGTGAATATGAATAAGCAAGTTTTCCTCTGTCGTAATTGCTAATATTGAGTTCCTTCCATGAAGTTAATATTCTGAGAATTTTTTTTTTAAATCCCAGACTTTGAAAAGCCATCAAATTATTATAATGCTGATCATTTACACTCCCAACACAGACATTCAATTTCACTTTGGGGTGAGATGTGCTCATGTAAATCAAAAGGAATTTACACACATTATCATTCTGATACATAATTCTGTTGATGGCTGCCTCATGTTGTCCAGAGTGGACAGATGGTGTAAAATAAATGATGCCAGAAATGCTCCCTCAACAGTTTAGTGAGTAAGTGGTGGAGGTGTCCTCATATTTTAAAATGTAAAAAAAACAAACTAAACTGAACAATGTATTCTGTATTGTCTGTTTCCAGTAGAAATAATGAAGGAAGACTTAAGATTTTCAGAATAGCTGATCATTTTCTATCCAAGCAAACCAGACTCTGGCAAGTCTCACTGGAACAGATGTTGACATTTGAATAGCGCTTATAAAAACCTTCCTAATTAATGTGTCAGTTTTAGAAGTTCAACAAGCAATAGAACACAATGCTCCATGTGCATCATGAAATTGATCAAAACCAGCTGGACTTCAACACTGCTTGAACGAGGTGTGCTCGGTTTAAGCCTTCAAAAAGAAAGAGAGCCAAAAAGGGGAGAACACAGATGTACTGAAGTCTCTCGGTGTTCAGGAGAGAAACCAACGGTGCAGCCCGAAATGTGGCAGCGGCTGCACGTAACAGCTGTGGTGTCTGTTAATCAGGCAAATAGTGGGAGTGAGGTGAAGGAGAAAGGGAGAGCAGGTTAAGTAGTGAAGCAGGTGGTCAAACCAGGTGAGCCAGATCGCCTTGATGACCTGACTCCGCCCACCAAGTCATTGCATTTTTCTTGCATTTGCAGTACTCATTCTTTACAAAACCACTTCTGTCATATTCCACATTGACGGATCACCGTCTTAAACATCAAGACTGCAACTCTCAGGGGAAAAAAGAATGTTTGACTTTATCTGAATGTTCCATTTTTCACAATTTATATTCAGAAAAAGGACTGAAAATACAAAACACAATAAAACTGGTATCGGAATTTAAATGCAGATTTAACAAATACTTTGTTCAAATTTAATGTTTGCACAAGACTTACAGCAAATGATTGATAATAAGTAATCAAGCCAAAGATGCAGTGATAGTATTTGTCTGCTGCATGTTTATAGTAATTTCATATTGACTTCTGGCAGTATGATGTCTTATATTTGCAGAGATTGCAATTTTATGGTTGATTATATCATCCCTGATTTATGCACAATGTTTAAAGGCATTATTGTGAAGCAGCTATTAGTCTGAAGCACATTTCTACTGCAGGTGTTGTCAAGTAAATAAGGCTGATGACAATGAAATATCTTTTAATAAGACACTAAAGTTTGAAAGCAACATGCCGGCTTTTCATCTTCAATATTTTATTGCCAAAACAGTAATATTGTGTTAGTTGCTTTCTGTATCCCATGATGCATTGCTTCCTTTATGTTTTTGAGCAGAGGCAAACAGGTGATCAGGTGGGGGCAATCTTCCCATTTTTAGTATGTGCTTCGATAACAGCTCTATTTCAGCTTTTAATGAGCTTTACCTTGCCTGAGCGCTCCCGGCTTCAACGTGATGCACACGTGTCGGTTAATAAAAAGTAGTTATGTCAAAGTTCTGTAACTCAGACTGAGCTCATTGTGGCTGCAGTGAGTACAAGCTGTTCGCCCATCTCTCCATAGAGAACTTACCTATGAGTCAGGATGTTCTCTCCAGAAGGGAGGGGTGGACTAGCCTCCTCCATTTTCAGTGAAAACAGGAAATGGGTTGCCTCTGACTCACCATCCTGCGTTTGAAGTGCATTGGGAGGCAGCAGTGTGACGGGAAGAACAATCTTCTGTCTGGTGAACTTCACATTTTGTGTGGCCAAATTGTAGTGGTCTGCTGTCAGTTTCTTCAAAGAATTTGAAATAAATGTGGAGGCTCATCATTGGCATCTGGTTCATTAGAGGCGTTATGTTTTCAGGGTTGAGTATTGCGATCGAGGGTCCGTCTGAGGTCCATCCGATCTCGGGGAATAGAAACGATGAGTCTGGTGGTCACAAACGCTTTGTCCAACCTTTGGGCTACAGCTGGCCCAGTTTGTCTGAAATGGGAATGTGCTGCTTTGAAGTTGTTCCCACTGAGGAAAAGAAAAAGAAAAAATAATAGTCCAGTTTTCACAATACCGCACGCCATGTAAGCCAACCGACACGACTTGATATTGTATGTACAGCCAACTCCGGTAGTAAAGCTCTCTGAATTAGATCAACTCTGACCCTCAGATAAAAAGGCATTTATTCGACTTGTTTCTTTCCTTCTGATGAAATATTTCAATGGCATTTTGATTACCTGCTGCTGTGGAAGAAAACAAACAAACAAAAAGAGCAATTTGAAGACAGATTGACCTTTCCTCCCCTCTCTATAACCGCTTGCTCTGCCTTTCCCATCTACTGCATCTCATCCGTTCACTCTGCACCTTTGAGTCCCCTGAAAATACTCGTAATACAGAGAGAATTTGACCATAAACCCGTGACAGTCTCAGCACAACAGGAAGGAATGGTTCCTGCCTCTGTGTGTGTGTGTGTGTGTGTGTGTGTGTGTGTGTGTGTCCCTGAATGGGGTTTGCAGCGGATGCCCTTGACTGGCAGGTTGGTTTTTGAGATGACTTCCAGTTTGCATTTTTAATGACAACGCAGGCTCGACTGCTGTGTGTTTGGCTATTGTGGTGTCTCTGTGTCATTTTTTTATTTATTTTTTTCCCCCCCTCCTCATTTCAAATACAGACAAAGACAAGGAGAAGAAGAAAGAGACAGGAGGGAGATGACAGTGCCCCGGGGCAACGTCATATTACCTCCACAATGGTGATGCTGAATTCAAAAACACTGGCCGCCTCATTGCAGCCGGGTAACCATGGTGCTATTGTGTTGCATCTAGAAACATGCAGTCCTTCATGTATCAATTTACCATTGAATCCTTAAAAAAAGAAAAGAAAAGAAATGCCTCGGCAGAAAGAACTGACCCAGAAATGTCAAGTGGCTCCTGCGCAGAGTGTCCTAAGACGAAGAGGAAATTATGCGAGGAACAAACCTGCTGGCAGAAGTGATCAACAACAAATTATTCTATTCAGATTCACAAAGGACGGGCTAATTTGAGGGAGTGACACCAATTTCCCACAGGCCAAGCCACATGCCTTCTTTTAAAAAAAAAATATTTTCTTCTCCTCTGTTTACTATTAAATACCAAAGAGTGCATATAGTGATTGAGCGTGAGATGTTAATGAAGGATGGATTCCATTCAGCCCTCGCCTCCCTTCGACCTCTCACACTCCCTCCTCTAATGATAGTTAGACCGGCTTTACAGTTTGGGCACACGTCTCCTAGCAACCGCACCTCCATGCCATCAACCCCGAAGTAGCCCCACAGAAATGAGGTGAAAAATATGGCAAGACAGAGTGAACGTCCACAGCCGTGCCAGCAGGTCTCCGAGTCTGTACGCATGTGCTACGATGCATTGAGCTCAATGCTGACATTAGCACGGCGACATGCTGACGACGACAATTCAAAAAAAATAAAAATACTACGCTCTACTTCTTCATACTATTTAGGACGCAAGAAGAAGATTCAGTACGTCCCAGTAAAACACAGGGATGTTCCTACTGCAGCCGGGTCGTGTTTTTCAGTCTGCAGGCCGGCGAGCTACTCGAGCTGTTCTGACCCACAATCCTATCACAACACGCAAAAGGAAAGAAGAAGAAGAAGAAGAAGATGATGCGCATTTGACTCCAAAAAAGTATGTCCGGTTTAGCAACGTTTACGATCTTCACCATCCAAGTTTAGCGTGCTAAAAATAGCGAATTAAACACTAAACGCCAAAAGCTGGCTGCCATGGGAACGGCATCGACATTTAGATTTTACTTTACACCGTAGCTCAACAGCAGGCTCATTAGCACATTAACTGATAACATCTGGCACTATTGCTGAGCCAGCTATGCAACTTTTTTTTTTTTTTTAAAGATAACATTATACTACATAAATTATTTTTGCTTTATTTCATATATAAACAGAGGCGAAGCATTTCTACAATGAAGCATCGCTATGCTTACGGTTTTGCAATAAGAGAGTTAAACTGTGTTCAATTTCTCATAAACTTTTCTACATTTTGGAAATGAAGCTTCGTTAGATGGAGACTATCGATACAACATGTCTGCTCGCCAGAAGTGAAGCCAGTCTGGGTAGCCCGGCTTAGCGTGACGATTGCCTGCCAAACATAACTAAATTTACCTTCAAGCACCTGTAAAAACTCAGTTATTAATGCATTACATCTTGTTTGTTTGATTTGAAATCTAACGAGCCAGATTTGCTTCATGCGTAGCGCTGTTAGATTTAAGCAAATCAAAAAGGTATTTGTGTGTCACCGACTCGATCGGAGCCAAATTACAACGGTGCTTCTTTGGTCCAAATACAACGTGGTCATCAGCGCGTCACCCTGGAGAGCCTCTTCAGCTCCTCTCCCTTGTTTTTCTAACTTCCGTTTCGTGTCTCATGCACAAAGAGTCTGCCACCGTCTGATGTGAAGTTTGGTGACAGGAGAGCGTGAAGCAGTTTAATGCCGTTTATTACCATCTTGTTGGCGTGATTGTTTGGTGTGTGCGCCGCACGCATCCTTGACATTTTCCCTCTCTTCGGTATCTCCCTCCATTCGCCTGCACTGTGTTGACTGAAAAGTGTGACAGCACTCCAGGGAGCGTTTTTTTTTTTTTTTTTTTAAAGCAATTTAACTTTGGTGTCAGATGCGAGGATATTCAGAAGATGGCGGCTGATGCTTATTCCTTGTATTAATCATCTGGCGCTGGTGGAACAAGTACTTTTCTTTACGTTAGGGTTTAGTGTCTTGCTCTAGGGCGCTTTGGCATGTAGACGGCGAGCGCTGACAATCAACCGATGGTCATGAGTGGCTGCAACTACAGTCACAGAAAACTTCTCTCGACCTTTGAAGCAGCACCCGTTTGAGATGATCTAAAAATACACATCTACTTGATATGATGAAGCATTTCAGAGCACATGACCTTGTAGTAAAATGGCTTTCTCAACCCCGTAGTAATATAGAAGTACTTGATCACATCAGCATAAGTATTTGTATGTATAATGGCCTCTGTGTTAATCAAATGTTACTGGATTACAATTACAGAACCGTTATTGTGTAAGCTACTTCAAAATACGTGCAGAAGCTGAGGCAGGTTATTTGTAAAGCATCTTTCGACATCGGTGCAATTCATTCTTCTTTAAAGTCCACTTTAATGAAGAATAAAAAGGGCTTTAAACCAAGATAGAAAAGGAAAAAAAAGATTTTATTAAAAAAAATTAAAAATAAATACGGTCGAGGCCGATGCTCCGCCCACCTCTGAGCCCGGTTCTGTCGGAGGTTTCTTCCTGTTTAAAGGGAGTTTTTCCTTCCCTCAGTTGGAGATTTTTCTCCCTTAAAATAGAGTTTGTTTTCCTCCGAGCTTATGTGGGAATTGTTGGGTTCCTTTTTATAATGCTGTAAACTTCAGTTGTAAAGACTTTAATGTGTTAAGTGCCATGAAATAACCTGTGCTTATGATTTGGCGCTAAATAAATAAAATTGACTTGATAATAGGGAAATACTTAAGTAAACTTCAAACTTCAGCACTGTACTCGAGATGCTTATTAACCATCTGAAATGGACTGAAATCACATATTTTGTACACAATAACGAGGTAAGGAATGAATTGCAGTTATGGTGTCACAGCGCTGTGTATAAGCTGCTGGGCTGTAGAGCTGTTTGTTGTAATGAGTCAATGCGACAGGATTAAAAGTGTAACTGCAATTTAAGGAACTAGGTGACATTGTGTTTTTCGAGTTCACCGGCTGAAATGGCAAAAAAAAAAAAAAAACGCATAACATGAACTCTGTGTGTGGAAGCTGGGATTTGCAGGACGAAGCGGCTTAGCAGGTTATGGTGGGCAAGTTGGAGAGGAGCCGAGTTAAAAAGGCCCGCTAATCGAGTGTCGGCACTGCGGTACCAGCTGTGGTCTCCTGCAATGTTGTGATTTGATTGTCGTACGCTATTAAGGCTCTCTTTGCTCATAATGGCACTTCTTTATCCACTATAATATTATTCAAATGAGAGACCAATGACACACTTCTCCGGGGTAGAAAAAAAAAATCCACCCAGGCTTCAGATTAGTTCAAGGGCCCCCAAGAGAAATGGGCCGGCTAAACGGGAAAGCTGTTAATTTCTATACTTTGTGAAAAGTGTAAGAAGGAAAGCGAGAGCGAGCTTAGCTGCAGTGGAGGAGAATCTTAATACTGAAATAATAATGGCATTTTTTTGCCGGCTGCTCGTGAGCAATGGGTGTCTGTCTGCTCGCAAAATAAAAGATCAATTTGGAGAGAAATGATTTGTTATGCTAATTGGTGTTTTTGTGTGGTCTCGGCTGAGATAGGTAGCTAAATTAGAAAGGGAAACAACAGCCAGCGGAGAGCCTAAAAACAAATTTGCTCTTAGTTAAAATCCCAGCAAAACACACACACACACACACACACACACACACACACACACACACACACACACACACACACACACACCACACACACACACACACGGCTTTTACAGATGCGTTGAAATGATAGCAAGTTTGAAAGGAGTGATGTCACCGGTGTTTTGCTGCCAATGACCAGTTACTACCATTAGGTGGCAATCTGTCCTTGTCACTCAGTGTGCTGGAGCTTGTCTGCAGAACTTTAATGTATCCTATATTGATGTTTTTTTGTTTTTTTTAATACAGGTGAGGGAAGATGAAGAAATGCAGAGAGAGAAGGGTTCAGGGGGACGAAGAGGAGGACGACAGGGGTGCTGAGTGGTCAAAAGGCTCGCCGTCTCCACCTGCTACGCCTGCTGTCGAAGACCAAAATCCCCTCTGGGCTGTTTTTAACTCTCCCTCGTGAAGCAGCAACCCCCAATCCCCCCCACCCCCCCAACCTCCCTCCCAGAATGCCTTGTGTCTTTGTGTCGCACTGCATGTCAGGAGTTCATCTATTCTGCATAAAGGTTGGCGGCAAGGACGCAACGGGGTTGTAAGTCGTTTGGCTTGTTCCTCATTAAAAAAAAAAAAAAAAAAAAAAAAAAAAAGGCTACCGTCAAATGAGGGGCTCGGGGGGGCCGGCGATGTGGCTGATGAGTGCATATTTTAACCGAGGCCTGTCGGTTGCGACTGCACAGCTGGCTGGCACGACGCACCGGGGTCTCAGTCGAAGCCGCGTGTAAAACAAACAACGGCAATCAGCCCACGGCGCCTGGAAGGATGCCTTCGCTGTGTGAAGTCGAAGTCGAGCTCGGAAAAAAAAGTCTTCGGTCGCTCTCCCGTGTTACCGCGCTGACCTGAAAACAGGCCGAGGGCAAAGCAATATAGTCGGTGTCTGCTGGAAAATAACAGTCTGGCAACTCTACTTTAAGGCAATTATGAAAAATAAAATAAAATAAAATAAAAACGGGCTCTCTGGTTCCTAGTTTTAAAATGGAGAGAGATGGCAATTGATGCACATCATCACAGCTTAAACACCGTGCACACACACACACACACACGCCATTCCCACATGGGATGTTAATAAGACTATTTCCTACCATCGACTATAAAAATGAGACTTTGAATTTGAGGAGAACTGTAGGCAAGGGCACTGCAAGTAATTGCTTCTTCATTTCTTTTCCGACTATAGAAGCAGTTTGTTCCAATCGTTTTTCTCTTTTGCAAGCACACCTCATGCAGGACATGAAGAGCTCTACTTTATTGTATATCGGACCTTATATATATATCTCATCAGAAAGAATGTAAAAACACGCTTCCTCATTATTGCCTGGTAAAGAATGGACGTAGTTCTTGGTAATGCACATCAAATCGGGGGCGCGGGAGATCCAAGGCTCGCTCTATACAATAAATGTTTAAGAGCTGCTCTGCACACAGAATATGAGAGAATCTCAGCGAGGGGGAAGACAAAAAAACCCTCTTCTATCTCCTCATCTTGTCCTTGATAGGAATCAACAAATGAGCACATAAAAGTAAGGAACATAGGAAAAAAAGAAACAAAAAAGGAGCACAAATACTGGACAAAAGGAGAGGCTCTCAGCAGGTCTGAATACATTCAACAAGGCCTTGGAAAGATGAGAAAACAACAAAAATAAATCCTCTCTTTCGCTGTCTGCAGGGGTCCAACCTTTTCCAACACGAGGATTTACGCTCGTGCAGCGAAAGGCAAATGAATAAATATGCACGCGAACATACAGCTGTAGGTTAGCCCTTGATTTTTAATGAGAGAGGATTGAGGAGTAGAGTCTCTATTGAAATGAATGAATCCTGACAGACGGTTTGCCGAACGCTCGTCCTTCAGACGGCTTTTAAAGCGGCGGATACGTGATCACATGATGCGGCGAGGATAAAAACACCATCAAACAAATCTCAAACAATTCACTCCCAAATGATGTCCTGACGAGCCGCCGTAACGTGCGCGCTGGCTTTCTTTCTCCACTTAAATCCTTAAAGATAAGTGTTATTTACAGTCAATCACTGCGGGGGATTACACGACAGTAATACACTTTTATCTTTAATATTACATTATCATTCACACATCGCAAACAATGCCCAAGCGCGATGGTGACACGCTATGCTAATCAAGCCATCTGTTATCTGTAACCGAGCACACGTCAGGCATATTTCTCCGCTGGTTTGTTTTTTTTGAACACGAGCAAATTTGATTACGATCTGGGAAGATTGGAGCTTTTCCATACAGTATAGGACATTTAGCTGATAAGGTTTATCTGGAACATCTGTTAATGACAAAAGACAAAGTCACATATTAGCTTCCTCTGACAAAAGATGACTGATTGGAGTTTTTTTTTTTTTATAATTCAATCAGGAAGGTTAAGTTAGTTTTCTTTTGAGCCTAAATGAAATTATTTAGGGGAGATTTGTTTTGCGCCAAAGCTGCCCTTAACTTAACCGACAGACAAACAGCCGATGAACTGGACCAGTCAGTCAGCTGCCAGTCATATAGTCATTCACACTTTCTACCATTATAACTTTACACCTATCAATGTTCAGGTGCAAATTGAATCCCTTCACTGTTCGCTTTCCGCAGTCAGACTGAACTTAGACACGAAATTACAATACTGTCCACTGTCATTTTGTTTGAGGGGGGAGCTTCATGTAATTGCTGGACATCCGCATGGCAAAAACAGACGGACGGGTGCTGCTCAATTGGAAAGAGGTTCATGACAATGATGTGGCCGTGAAGATGTCGCGTTACTTCCCGCTTGCTGTCGTTCAGGCTCGCTGGCGTACAACATTATTTCCTGCATCTCATGCTGTTTGACCAATTACAGTGAATTTTGACTCAAAGAAATCCAGTCTGGGGGGCAAATTACAGCGCTGTTATGTTCAATGCCAATCCAGCCTGACCAGTAACTTATGTGCTAAGCTTTCGGGTAAACCTAATTATGATTTATTGATCATATCCGTGCATGTGTTTTTAAAAAGGGAGAATTTGTAAATCCTCATTGCTGCTCAGCTTATTATTATTTTTTTTTTTTACTGCTTCCTCAAAGACTGATATTAAATAATTTAAACATGCAAACATTTATATGTTCGTCCCTGTGTGACCATCTTTGACAGAAACGGCAGCGCATTAATGCTTCATTTTCTGAATTATGTATTTCACTCTCCTTACATACAAAAAAGTCTACACCAATAAACAATTCTTATGCCGCCAATGCAATCTGTAAACTATTTACGCGTATATGGACTTTAAATATTTAACCAAGACCAGAAATAATACATTTTTTTTAATGATTGCATTAGTCCTGTGGCGCACAGAATATAGTTTCTTCTTTTTGTTCAATAGTTTATAAAAAAAAAATGTAGTCTGCATTAAACGTGTAAACGTAATAATAAAAAAAAGGTACAGAAGTATCTCTGATATTACCGAGTGGTTCTGATCCAATTATGTATTGAGTTGCAACAGTGTTAACACTTCCTCTTACGAATACCCAGTCGTGCTTTATGAATTATAATGACAGGAATCAGGCAGCAATCTTGGTTCAGTGTCGGTCAAGTACTGAGGTATTTTACTTTTTCCATTTAATGCAACTTTATTCTACCACTTCACTACATTTCAGTAATATTGTATTTGACAGGTTTAGGTACTTTTCAGATGAAGATTTGACACACTGGAGAATACAAGGAGCTTTTGAATTACAACACACTGTTATAGATTAAATTGGCTTTCCAACCTTTTTGGCTTGCGACATCTTATAAATAGTAGTCGGGGGTAAGGGGGGGGGGGGCATATTTCAGATGATGACTTGTTAACAGCTCCATTAAATAGTGATTATTTCCCCTCTAAACCTTTCACATGGTTGAATAAACATTAAAATGATCCAGTATCTCAGAAGATGAGAAAGAAAAAAGTCCAAAAACTGAAAACACATTTGTGCATGAGGACTATTTTTTTCATCTTTCCTCTCACTAATCATCCCGTGAATCTGCTGCCCTCCTGTAAATGGATATGAAGTAGTTCAAACCAGCTCCATCTGCAGCAGCTGAAAATCTCTGCTTTGCAATGATGTCATAACTAATATATGTCAGATAACTACATTTTGCTGCTCTAACACTTGTGTATCTTTTTACTGAAGCAGGACTTTTTTCATGCAACGGAATGGAGTATTTTTACATGTCTGTATTGGTACTTTTACTTCAGTTGAAGTCACTCATACTCGTGAATGTATACGAGACTTGTCAGTGAGCTCACATTTATTTACTTACAGCTCCAGCATGAAAGCTGCAGTACTCTTTAGGATGTTCCTGTCTGTAATTATGGGCGCTTCAGTGCCACGGACACAGCTCGGCTGTACCTCATACCTTCTGAATTCCCAGCATGCCCATCATTTTACAGTCAAACTTCTCTCGGGTGCTGCCTCTACATCATTTTCCAAAAGCTGCATTTCATTCTGGAGATGTCAGTGCAGGAATTAAAATTTATTGAAACTATAATTCAGCACTCCGCAGTCCTTCAAACCTCGTGGAGCCTTTCACCATCGCACTGTCATGATTTCTGATGAAGTGACCCGGTATGTGTCAGTTTGCCTGAAAATGCTTTGCTTGATGGAGCAATTAGGTGAAAAAATGCTTGTCACTCCTGAGCTGACTGGTCAATAAGAGTCTGAGACAGATCTGAGTTGACAATGTGTTGACACTGATGAATGTAGTTGGAGTCATAGCTCACAGGACGACAGAGGCACCTAATTCACAGTCATGACCCGCGTGCTCTGCAGACCGTCGGAGTCGGAGGACTGTCATGGCCACCAGCGCCCGCTGTATCTCCACCTAATGAGCATCAGTGGGCTGCTTGTCTCCAGCATTGTGAATGTTCCTGGCCAGGGTTCAGGAGTCAGTTAGACTGGTGACAGAGCTTCAGGAGCCTGGATCAGTTCCTGAGCAGCTGTTGTGACCCCACGAATTTGACAGTTTTTCCTTTTTTTTTTTTTCTGCAGAGAGAAAGGAGGGCATGTGAAGCTGACCATACCAGTTTCTTTTTTTTTTAAATTTTTATTTGTATTGGCGTTAATGACTTCATTTGACAGCACAGCTTATTTTATCTTATTTAAGTAGGTAAAATAAAACCACACTGTACACATGTCAAAATAGGAATATCCCACAAGGAAAAGTGGGATGTTTTTAAAACCTGCGAGTTGCAGGTTTGACGTCACTTGACATTGACGGTGTTTGTGGTGAAATACTCGGGCTGATGTAGTTTGCTCGCTGTGTTAAAACGGCAGTACATCAAAATGTGTGCAAATAATGTCGCGCTGAGCTCCATTTGGTCCCAGTGCTGGTCGAGATGAATGACAAGGAGGTTGTTTGTCATTTCTTTCCTGTAGTCTGACAGCAGGGATAGGACAGATTTTCTTGGGTGGGGGGGCTGGTAAATGCATTCAGTGGTGTCATGCAGGATCAGCATGCGCACCACAACAAAGATCATCAACTGACAAGGAGAACACCAGGATGTCTGTGTACCGGGGCTAACGAAGCAATGAGGAACAGGTGTGCAGGCAGGAGCAGCTTCAGTTAATGAGCTGAACACACTGAGAGTGACCGGTGGACAAATGAGGAACCGCAGATCTCCAGAGAATTACTGCAAAGAATTAGACAACAGAAGAGATTCAGTTTGTTGTTTCAGAGACGAGACACAAGTTATTAAATAATTGCTGCTCTGGACATCAGCGCGCCTGATTTTATGGACATTTTTCTCAATAACATCACACATCCGTGAATAAATAAGCACCGAGTCAAAGCTTAGAGAATAAAAAAACATGATTGTAGATGGATTTTACATTTTTTTTTCTGTTTCATTAGGATTGCGTGTGGATGGTTTGAACTGACAAAATATCACATGGCAGAATTTGATTCAAATATTAACCAAGTTTTGATTGATGGTTGAACACCAAAATACAAAAATCTCTCAGAATTATTACAATTTAAAGCACATATATTTGTATTCATTAACCCAGAATCAGGCAAAATGCACCCATTAGTCCACTGCAGGATACCATGTCAGTGTCACAGCAAGGTGCCTCACATGTGTCCACTAAAAACTACTTGGTTAGGGTTAGGAAGAGATCATGGTTTGGATTAAAAAACATAATTTGTTGTTGATGACAATATTTGTAACGTGAGGGGGAAGAATTGACCAGCGTGGAGTCAGTGATTTAAAAAAAGAAGAGAAAAAGGATTTAAAACAACCAACAACCAACAACCAAGGCACACAAGACAACACAGGTGTGTAGGCAGGAGCAGCTTCAGTTAATGAGCCAAAAAAACAACAACAAAACAAGCACCTGAGACCTTTTATATCTTGTCACTTCCTGTCTGCAGCCAATCAGGGAGGTTATCTAGAATTACAGCCACTCAGACCCAGGTGGAAGTTATCTGTAATCAACCAGTGCTGCTCGGTAAATTACATATTAAGAATTCCCACAAGCCCTCGTCACTTATTAAAAGAAGCTGAGGAAGATGAGGTTTTAAGGTCCTGAAGACTAATAAATGGCAGCAGTTATATACCACTGTGGACAGATAAAAAAATACTCATCTTAAATCTAGTGTTAGTCATAAATTATTGCATTGCTATCACTGAATACTGTTTTAACCGACCCGCAATGACAAATTTAATTGATACCAGACTATTTTTTGCAAAACCTTGGTTTGTTTATTAATGCTTTTTATTCAGGTTTAATGGCAGCATTCTCAAATTATATATATATTTTTTTCACACCCTGTACTTAACAACTATGACGTTTTCCCTGTCAGCGTTTGCTTACTAAAAAAAAAAACAAAAAAACAGCTTGAGCTCAGAGGAGGACTGTGGTTACAGTTTTAATAAAAAAAGTGAATGTACTTGGAGATGGGAAGTAAATCATCTCCTGTGACCTCCACATGCTTTTTGCATTGCCACATAATGGCAACGCTATTTCCTGCATCGCCTCTGGACATAAATTGCACTGAATAGTCCAATTACTGTATTATTTGTAGCACAGATGTACAGCAGAGATGGCAGAGGCAGCTCTAATGGGAGGCAGAAGTGATTGAAATCAGACTTTACATATAAGAATAAATACATAATGCAGAGCGTACGCGAGAAGTCTTGCTAAAAGATGCTTGTCATACTTTATCACAACGGGAATAAAATAAGGATTCTGCATGTAATAATCTGGTTAGTGTTGAGTGTAATCCTCGAAGTAATTTACATTTAAATCCATGTCGTTAATGTTATTTCACCTTATGATATAATACTGATTGTTTTTGTCTGCTGAGCTGTTATTATGGAGCATTTTGTCGTCATTGAAATTTCCGACTGTGGTCTGCAGAATAAAATCTGTTTGGGGAATATGGCTTTGATGTTGTAACCTTTCTCAGGGAGAGTCACGGCTCAGAAATCGGCTCCACGCGCTCGGTGAGCCCTTCACCACCAGTAAATCAAACCCTCTGTGGAATACATGTGAAAAAAAAAAAGCCAACCCAGTCAAGTGAGATGGGAGTTGAGTGGAGGAATGACGGCTTGACGGGGGGAGGGGAGGGGAAGGGGGGATTCAAAATAGAGCCGGTAATGTCTAATTGCTAGCTGCTTAAATTGGCTGACATGAGCACCCATCTGCTGAAGGTGGGCCATGTTGCAAAGTGCTCGCAAATTGAAATACTTGAAAGATCATTTGGGGAATTGCAAATTATTTAATTCTCGTTCAGGGAAAAAACAAAAAACAGGATGAAAACATGCTCCCATTGGATGCTATTGTGCGTGTAGGCGAGAAGGTAACAGGAAGTTGGAGGCTGAATATGGAGGGGGGGGGGGGGGGGGCTTTGGATGGTGGAGAAAAATGCACAATATTTATGAAGCAGTCAGGTTAATGTCATGCAACATTTATTGATGCAGTAATGTTTAATTTAGCATGCGCTCCCGTAATAAGCCATTAGGTGTTGTGCTATGATTCAGAGTTTGATGGTGCTGTAATGACAATCGAATGCCCTTGAATACCTCACTGACACTAAAGCTGCTGCGTTTAGAGGCAGGAAAATAAACATAAATCAGATATTGAAATATATTTATGCCGGTTGAAAAAGGTGCGGCGTGCGGTGCGGTTGCGCTGGCTATCGATAACATGGCGACCCGCCTCTCAATGGCTGGCTGTAAAATATTCAAAAATTGGAGACGGGAACATGATTGGATTAGCTTTGATAATGGATGTCATAAAAGCAGGCAAGTGCCATTTTAATAAATCTGTCACATTGCCAAAGAGGAAGAAATTATGGAAGCGTCTCGGAGAACGACAACAGAATTTTCTTTCTGGCCAAACGCACACACGCACACGCACACACACACACACACACACACACACACACACACACACACACACACACACACACACACACACACACACACACACACACACACACACACACACACACACCAAAAGCAGAGAGGTCCCTCGGTTGCAGCACTACAGTTAGATGTGTGTGTGGAGAGAACCTGAGTTTACCACCTATCAGCCTCGCGGAAACAACAAAACGACCAATGTCAGCTGAAGGAGGGTCGACCTTGGAGACTCTCCAGCAGACTCGCCGCTGTTCCCTGTGATTGCGTGACACCGTGTAAATGACCAGGTGTCCTCTTTGTCCTCTGTGATTAATGCCCTTAATTTGCTCGGAGGTAACCCCGGTAGATTGTGTGTGTGTGTGTGTGTGTGTGTGTGTGTGTGTGTGTGTGTGTGTGTGTGTGTGTTTCGGTTGTGTTGCGTCGGTGGCACTCTGGATTATTTCCTTCTTTGAAACTCCGAAAAACGGGGTGACAGCGATTTACATAAGGATTAAAGAATAGATTATCATATCAGACGTGGAGACGGATCACTGAAATAACTCCGGAAAAACAGAGCTATCAGCTGGATATCGCACCCCGCCATGCATATGGATGAAGATGCTGAAATGATGTCCCCCTTTCTTTTTGTCTGCCGTGCTGGGGGCCCCGTGCACGGATGCCTTCCTGTTTGCGGCGAGGCCGACCCGAAAAGCTATTTCTAGAAAGGACTTTAAAGTTTGTTTCGATCATTATTTTCAACGACTGTCATTGCAAACAGCTCAATCACGGCATAAGGAGAAGGACTCCCCGGGTCACATTGTTATCATTGATTCGTTTGCCAGTGACATTACAATAAATGGCCGGCGACAAAGACACAGAGAGCGATTCTTCTCCTTTAGGCCCTCCCCCCCTCTCCCCCTCTCTCCCCCTGCTCTCCTCTCCCCCACAGAAATGGATTGTTTTTGTTTCTCAAAAAGTCCCGCAGACACTGCTGTGCCGCTGATCGCGTCTCTCTGTAATGACAATCCTGAATTTATCTTTATAAGAGATCATTATACATCTGCCGCGGCGTAATGGCAGCGAGACAACAATAATGCTGCTTGATTTACCTCGGTGGCGTATTCCATTAGATTTTAGTTTGGCAAATTAGCACAGATGAGGAATCGGGATTGCAGAGCAGGCGAGCAGTGAGATGGAGAACATATGCACTGTAAAATTGCCCCATTACCAAAGTAACATCAGACGGACATAACAAACAACCCATGTCAGGGGATTTATTAGGATGGAGCCGAACTGCAGAGGGTAATCGTGGGGACATTGTTTCACTCTTTCCGAAAAAGCCATTACTGCACTGTTCAGTGTAGCTGTGAGAAGCAATGAGGAGCGTGCAGAGAGGCAAGGAAGGAAAGAACTTTAAAATATGAGCACGTTACGCAAGGCTTCGCTTTCAATCCTACGTAATGAGTCACAGCGTCGGACTGTCTGATTCAGATGTGTCTGATGGTGTCCAAACGGCGTCTGGAAAACTGGAAACACAACGATCATTTTTTTTGGGGGGGGGGTCCACTGTTTTTCTTTATTTTCAAAAAATTACATACAACATATTTTTTGCGAACGACGTCGTACCCAATTTTTATACCGATGATTGTATTGTCGACCCAGATTTAACGCAACAATTGGGATTCAGCGGTTAGGTTTGGCTTTTTTCTCGCTTAAGTAGAGAAGTGTGTAAATCCCACATATTTTGTCCAAGTATGTTTTTTACGATCTGCTGAATTATTCTCTTGTCAAAGCTCCTGTAATGATTTTCTCTAGTGGGTAACTTTTCTTTATGATTGTTATTTTTTTCCCTCCCTCCTCATCATGACATTTACAGTAGTAACATCGCTCTTGTGCTTGATTGATGATTCAGTGCCTCGTCCACGGTGCACACTGTTTTCAACCTTATCGGGAATATCAGCCATCTGACACACCCATAAATCAAAGTGGGCTTTCAGGCTAAAAGATTCACTGTAAACTATTCGTGTTGTAATTATACGGTGTTGTAATTTGATTACTATTTTTTATATTCATATAAATGTGTTGACCTCAAATATAACACATCACAACTATTTGAAAAATACCAATGTTGCCACGTATTCAAATTACCGCTGTATGTGTGTACTTCTATTTGAGCTCAAGTTATGCACCCTATATGATGGAATATAATATAATATAATATAATTATATTTATGTTTTAAAGTCTTCTTTTGAAGTTCCTCACACATCATCAAACATAAACTATCAACAAAAGGCGATTAATTCATACAAATTATAAGTACACTATTCCATTGTATGTTTTTCATAAACTTAATGCTGGTGAAATGTGACCCATTTTCAATACCTTGGAACTTGTCTAAAAAGTATTATATTAAGGACAACAAGCAAAATTAGATTGGTTGCCATTAGCAACCTAAAGCAAGACTAACTATCTTTAAGAAGGATAAAATTGCAGATTTTACTGCTACAGAGTTAGTTTGCCTGGAATGACCAGCAGCTTATGAGGACTAGGTTTAGCTATTGCTGTTATGCAAATTGTGAAAATGTTCATAGCTTCCGTGCCTGGAAAATGAGGTCAATGTTGAAGTGCCTTAAGCTGCAATACCACCGAGGGCCACTAGAGGTTGGCTCCAAAAAGCCTCGGGCTCCAACGACTCCGATTCATCGAGTCTCATATCATTCTAAATCACCACTTTTTTCTACGTGTTATTTCGGTTTTGCTTGCTGAAGTCACTCCTTAATATTTTTCTGTCTGTCCATCTTTTAATGACAAAAAAAAAAGCCTCAATAAGCCACGCTTTTAAGGGCGTGCCTGTTTGATTGACAGGCCTGTGGAGCAGTCAGGTTACGGCTATCGGTGGGCAGGACGTAGTATCGTCGGGCTTCCAATCAGATCGAGTCAGATCCACCGCTGGCTCCTCCCACAGCTCGTCCAAATATGGTCACTTCCTGATCCAGACTGCTCCGAACTGGCAAGATGGTGACGGACAGAATCCGAACCAACGGGTGACATCACTGTTGGTGTCCGCTTGGTTTGGACCCTAAAATGTATGTGTGAGTATATCTTGCTGTGGGACAGGTTATATATTCTTCATATTTTCACATTCTCTAATGGGATCTTGATTTCTTTATGAATTGCTGCATACAAAAATTACTTGGAAAAGTGACTTTGTGTTACTTTACAAGTCTTCTTCACAGATACCAATCTGATAGCAATAGCAATCTACAAAAACGTTTTCCAAATCCTCAAAGGAAAGTTTACGCGAAAACTTGCCCGATTTTTGTCGTTACAAGTTGCACCATTGAGGTTTTTGCACGTTTAATGCAATGTGTGTTAATAATCAAATCTTAAACAGAACCCATCTGAACCGTCGGTACGTCGCGAAATATGTTCACAAATTCAAATCTAAACTTTTACACGTGTAAAGCACCCATCCTGGTAGTGTTCTGCAGAGGGAGACAGATGCATATTAATGAGATAACTAACAGGGTCGCCTGGCTCATTGTCTCTTAATGTATGATTCATAATGACCTAAAGTGACATGGAACCTCGATCTTCTCTGACAGCTAAGGAAGTGGTTGTGGCGTATCCCAGGGAAAGACAGTGAGCCCAGTAACTTGGACAGGGATTGGCAGCGCACACTTCCCAAGGTCGACAGAGCACTAGAGCAACAGCAAAGGCTATTTCATTGTGTTTAGCCACACTGACTACACCGCGTCTCACACAGGCTCTAGGCTGCTTTTAGCGAGCCTGTCCTGCCGCATTCCTTTTGAAGCATTTTTCCAACGCTCTGGCATTTTGTTATTTTCTCTGGGAATTTAATGGTATTTCCTTTTTTTTTTTTTTTTTTTCACGACCACAAGTGTCTTGTGTAGATTAGAAAAGAAGCGCAGGCTAAAAAAAACAACAACTCAAAAAGCCACTCAAGTCTAAAATGTAAGGGGCGAAATTCTCCATCACTTCCAACCATTGTGCTTGTCACTTTGACAGGCCATAATACTTATTAAGCTGACAATGCCATGATGACTTGAGCCTCAAAGAGAGAGAAGAAAAAAAAGAAGCATTTTATAAGAGCCCGAGCTTCGGCATTGGTCAGAGCAGTCATGGAGATAGTGAGACGGAGCTTTTTTCCTGACCTTGTGAGCAGTTTTATGAACAGAGGCGGTGATGAGAGGTGTTTTTTTTTTTGTCAGCATAAAGTCATTGTGCTTGCTGCTGTAACAGGATAATATCCTGACTCTGCACTGTCTGGAATCCACACCCTCTTCCCTGGTAAATTTCATCTCTTTATCCCTTTGGAGGGAAAGGGAGGGGGGTCGGTTGCAGCCCAGAACACACTCCCCGAGGGCGAAGAAAGCGAGGAGGATTACGGGAGCTCCTCGTGCGCACAGCTGTATGTTTGGAAGTTGCTTTTCTCTTATGCTGATAGAGTGAGACAATTTTTGTCTAGAAGTATGACCTTATCCTTTTTGGCACTCGCTTTCCATCAGAGCGGAGAGCACTGATGGAGTGATGGATTCCAAAATGTGCTTTGTGAGGAGGCCACCGGCTGACATCGAGCAGAGGAAAAATAAAAAAAACATGAACGTTGCATCATCTCCTCTATCACTCAAAAGGCATTTGAAGCTCTTAAATCATGCGGCAGTGCACCAAATTGGACTGACAACCACCGGAAAATTGCTGGTGAGCTCTAACTGGATTAACATGTGTAAGAATTGCTCTTTTCCTGCTTGTTTGGCAAAGGCCTCGCGACTAAGAAAAAATGGCTTTCTCTTTTGAAGGGGACCCCGTCTAACAAGGACATTTAAAAAAAAAAAAAAAGTTTTGTTGTGAAATCTACAAAAAAGTACAGTTGTGCCTCTTTCAACTTTTAAGACTCTTCTGTGGACTTATTTGCTGTTAATGAGGCGTAACAGTCAGATCAACCTGGGTAGCGGCTCTCTCTCTCTCCGTGGCTGACAGTGAAAATAACTTGTTCAAACCGCAGTCATTGCACAGCAAGTAGTGGAAATGAAATGTGAAATGATGTTTTACGAGGCTAGATAGCTTTTTGACTTCACAGAGGCAACTCAGGATGATGTGTTTTAGTACTATAGGTCATCAGCTCATATTATTTATGGTGTAGCGTGTCACTAACAGCGTGGAGAAAGTTTTTAATTCCTTCTTCAGGCCACAACATCAGTTTTAGACTGAAGTTACTTGAAAAAAATCATATTACTGAGAGACGTATCCACATGCTACTTTAGCTTTATTCAGCATGTGCAGGAAGCTGAAAGGTGATAAAACGGTTTAAGACTCAAACACGGCTCAGCCGCAATTACGGCATATCGGTCCTGTCCTTTCAGCAAAGCAGGAGGACGACTTGACATGAAGGGAGGCTAACCATTGACTACCATTGGTTAGTTAGCGAACAACATACGATAAGACAACTTTTAGAGCGTCTCAGAGCTCATTTGGTCGAGGCCATCCTTCACTGCGAACCTCCAACCGCTGTATCAACAGAACCTGTACATATAAACCCTTTAATCTCAGTTCAGAACAAAACTGGTGTCGCCTGCTACTCAGTATGTAGATTCCAAATTCTCGACCCTCTTATTTTTTTCTCATCTTTGCCGTTTCATCACTATTAAATATGCAAAAATGTGTAAAAAAAACAACAACAACAACAGCTTTTAAAGCGGACGTGCACAAATGTTGCTGTGGGGCGGCGGATTCTGAGTAGTCGCGAGTTTCAGATAATCTAAATCTTTGTTCTGAACTGGCCCTTCCACGACTGTCAAAAATTAGAACTGTTCTTATCTTTTACTCACGAGAGAAAGAATAACTAAACCAACCCGCGTTCACTGTATCAATCTACAAGTGTGAGTATTATAGTTGTCCGTGCGAGAAACACTAATCAGACAAAGATCTGGAGGAAAAAAAACACCAGCATGCTTCCAGTCCTTTAAGGCTAATTCACAAACAACATATCAGAGTCACACTGGCAATTATTTCCAACCTTAAAGGGGCTGCTGATATATCTCCATGTGTTGTATAATTCATGAAACAGGCCAGTGGTCAAAACACTCTTTTCATTCAATGTTTTCCTGTTATTGGAACCGGCCGGTGAGGAATCATAAGGGTTTCCAACCCGACCAAGTAAATCTACAGTCGGTGTGTCGGCGCCGCTCGCTTCTATCTGACCCTTCCTGGGCAGGTTTAAAGGTCACGTACTTGCAGGGTCACAGTCAGCTCAACTTCACCGCTTCAGTGGACTCCTCATGTCGGCTGCTACAGCCCAAAGCTCTGCATGACACACAGTCAGCAACCCCCCCTCTCTCCTCCCCCCATCCTCCCCCTTCTCTCACTATCCTCACAGCACTCCCCTGCACAGTTAAAAAAAAAAAAAGATGCATGCTTCGAAACACACCTGCCACTTCTGACATCCCGTCTGGAATAAAATGAGCATATTTATCTTACGAGCTGAGTTTATCTCATGCTTGCTGCTACATTCAATTCCGATGTGTCTCTTCTTCCACTCGGAGTGACAAATGAGACGGAAAAATTATTGCGTCCAAAAAACGCACACTCGCTGAAAGCTCTCACGCTGCCGTCCTACGCGGCGGCGGCGGCGGAGACTGACGAGAGCAGAGAAGAGAAGAGAAGAGAAGAGAAGAGATGCTGTATAAAAAATTAAAAAAAAGTGAGAGGTTGAAGTTGTCACAGAACGGTGACATTTTGTGTTGAGCGTCATTATGATAATGAACATTCATTTTCTATCGTCAGCGCCTCTCGGGCACCCTTCCCTTTAATGTACTCCTCTGAAGGTAACGGTCTCTGACAGTCTTATTTATTGCATTGCAACTCAGGGCTATTTGTGGAAATCACTTTAAAAAAATAAATAAAATAAACCAGCTTCACAGAATATCTGTGAAAATCTAAATGAAAGCAGCTTCCCACAATGTATGATTTGGTGTTATGGGAAATAAACTCTTGTGTTGAAAGTAATAACGTCTACCCGTGTCCGCCTGCTCGACCCTGTTTGCCGGCTCTGAATATGCATGATTACATGATTGAAAGATGATGAAACTTGAAAATTAAAAGCAAAAAAAAAAAAAAAAAAAAACTCCATTTGTGCACATCTTAAAAATGAGCTTAAACAGCCTGCTTAATTCTAGCATGAAATAATGTGTTCAGTCACTGATTGCATATCTTCCCATACAAAAGGGCGATCGAGGGCCCACTGCACCTTAACAACCCTGTAATGATCCAAAACCGCTGCAATCTTATAGCACTGATGCATGATAATAATATAATTTAAAAAGCCTGTTGAGTCTCTGTGCACTTGTCTTAACCAAGAACAAATGACAGCTACTTTCATCTCTGGAGCTATAAGAATTCATAGAATTCACACTCAGAGACTTTGAACAAAAGCTGCTCTGCTGTAGCCGAGCGTGCCAAAAGATTTCAAGAAAGATGATTGAATGACTTTCATTTAACGTGTTTTTTTAATTTTTTTTTTTAACTTAAGTGTACAGTATGTGCAAATGTGCCGTCCTCTGAGACCGGCTCGGTAAAAGCTTTTCTCTGTCGCTACATTTTTGTCTTCTTCTGCAAAACTGATCCCACAGCACATTCTTCACCTGCAGACACTCTCACGAAACACACACAGGCACACGTATACTATGTGCATTTGCAACCTGCCACTCACCTGCCTACCCCGGTTGCTCCAGTTTGCCATAGTTGCCATAGCAACCCATACCAAAGACACAACATACATTATTATGTATTTCTTCCCCTGATCACATCATTGACTACGCCACGGCCAGCAGAAAATTCGGTATCTTAGCAACACTTTACAGAGACTTTAAAGAAGAGTGTTGTTTTTATTGATCATATGTCAACATTTTATTTTGTTTCTTCAAAAATGGAGACCAGCTCATCAATTCGGTTTGCTCGGTTCGGCGGCTACTTTTGAGCAAAAACATTTTCCTCGCACTGAGATTAAAGAAAAAAAAAATAAAGTAAGAAAAGCTGAGCACAACACTAAATATCCAGGGTTTGATTTCTTCAAGTTAAGAGCATCAGTGCAGCTGTGGCTGAAAAATGAGAGTTCTGAAAGATGGTGTCAGGGGCTGCACCTGCACAGTGAGCCTGAATAATGCACCCAGACCACGAGGACACCTGCTGTAGCCTGTGCATCTGTGGCATCAAATACACGCACACACACACAAAAGAAAACGCACATACAGATGCACCTTAAACACCACACAGATGTGCGTTAAAGCCTGCGTGCAAACGCACACACGCACCGACCTGCTGTGCCAAGATAAATGCTCTTAATTGGAGTTGAGAGGCAAAACAGCCAATCATCTGTCAGACTGAGAAGGAAAAACAATCTTATTTCTTCATTGCTTCTCTCCGGCTCTCAATTTCCATGATCGAGATGAATGCCATTCTTCATTCAGTATTCATATAGAACCCACACTATTCAAGAAGTGCTGCTGCTACTCTCCGGAGACGGGACTGGTATACGGAGAGAGCAGAGGGTTTATTTGATCAGAACAGACCCTCAACATTAGCAGGTTTCCACGGCGATGTACACATCCCCTGTGCCGTAATGACGCCGGACAAAGTGGAAACAAATAAACAAGCTTATTCTACTCATTTTATGAATCATGTCATCTCAGCCGCAAGAACAAAACATTTAAAAAAAAAAAATCCCCAAAGCAGCCACAGCTTCAATTATTGATAGCTTCCCCTGTTGAGCAGTCATCAGATGGCTGTCAGGCAAAGGTTGAGAGATTGGAGGGAGGGAGGGAGGGAGGCTCTGTCTTACTTTTCTGCTGACAATTTGAAAGCAATTACGTGAGAGACAGCCTCGTTTGAGTGAGTGAAAGGGAATGTGTAAAATCTGCTTCTTATTATACGATTCCTTGGACGGATGCTTCCTGTGATGTATCGGAGTTCGAAGCAGAAGCAGCAGCGAGTATCGGGAAGTGAACCGAGGGTGAGGTGGAGGATGAGAAAAGAATAGCAAAATAGCCCGTGCCATTATTTGTTTTTTGGGCATATTTCTGCACTGAGTTTCTGGCGTCCTGCGTGAGAGAGCATCGCGGAGTCCGACTCATCAATACTGGATGAGCTCTCTCTCTCCGCAGTGTGGGAGCTGTCAGTCTGAGGTAGCACATGCTTCCACTGCCAACAGACAAGAGATTCACCTTACTGTTGCACCTGTGTTCTGTTGTACTGCCATTATCTCAATATCCCTCAGCCAGATCGAATGTGACGTGTCGAATGTGTTGCCGCGCGGAAAGACAGGACTCGGGTTTTATTCAATTATACGTCGGAAGAACGCTCGGCCTCGGGAGGTTTTCACCACAGCTCTCACAACAGTTTGAGTACAAGTTCTCTTTGTGCTAGATGAACGATTCGACAGAACCATCACAGCACAAATAAATAACTGAATTCACAAAGAAATCAAATACTCTCAATTTATAGTTTTTATATCTTGGAAATTTCATTCTTGCCAATAGTTATATAAAAGATTGATACCGATGTAGCAGGCTTGCTCCTTACAGCTGTAATTAATTGCTAAGCTATCATGCTGTTAGCCAGACAGATATGAAAGAGGCATCCATCTAACTCTCAGCAAGAAAGCAGACATAAATTTCTCCCAAAATAATGAACTGTTCCTTTAAAAACACGAACCAAACCAGAATCAGCGCCTGCCGCTTGTAAGCCTCCGCTAACCTAGTTGTAGTGTATTTGCATGTTTGTGCCATATTTGTAAAGGTTTTAAGGCATTTCTGATATATTGTGTTCATAGTGGGAAACAGATGTCATTGTAACCTTGAGCTTTGGCCTTTGATAACCAAAATCGTACCGGTTCCTCGTTGGCACCAAGAGAGAACGAGACAGACGTACGAGAGGGACATTAGATCATGGAGACCTTCAACTTTGACCCTTGAACACCAAACTCTAATCACTTTGTCCGTTAGGTCAAGTGAATGATGGTGCCACATTTGAGGAAATTCCATCTAGGCGTTCCCCAGATATCACCTTAACGTGAATGTGTAGAATCGAGGGCACGGTGGCCGTGAACTTCAAACTTGGGCCCCTCAAAATGTAATCAGCACATCCGTGGCATCAAGTGAGCGTTTTTGCCAGGTTTGAAGAAATTCCCCTCAAGGCATTCTTGAGATGTCGTTTTTACAAGAACGGCACGAACAACCCGAAAAACATAATGCCTCCATGCCTATACGTCCATCTCCGGCGAGGAGGTGTAAAGAAAGAGCACAATAAAAAAAAAAAACTGGCTAATTGTGGTCACGTTTCGGGCCAAACACTTGCATTCTCCGCATTCAGTACTCCGGCTATAAGGTAACCAATTGAATACAGCCAATCCACCAAAGGTGTGGAGGTCCCAGCATGCACTGCTGCCCCGAGAGCACAGCGTTTCTGCTCGGCTGAGCTGATGAGTTTCAGACCGACACCCACTTCTCCTGCAGGTCAACTGCTCTGGAAAAACAGGTGTCGTTCTTCCACTGGGGAGCAACCCTGTGTGTGTGTGTGTGTGTGTGTGTGTGTGTGACCATACATATGTGTGGGCCTGTGAATGCGTATGTACATGCTTCCCCCCCTTAGGAGCGTTGTCGGGAGCAAAAGCTGGAATGTCGTGCAACACCTGGAACCAGGCTTGCTTGACCTCATTTGCGGCGCAGCCTCTCGGATTGGTCAGCCTCCTCTGCATTGTCAATGCGTGTTAAAAAAAAAAAAAAAAAAAAGATGGAGGGAAGCCTTCCGCTCTTTAAATCTTCTATATTTGAATGTGTTTATGATTTTTTTTTTGTGTGTATATTCTTCAGCTGAAGGTAGGTAGGTAGGTAGGTAGTTACTTTATTAATCCCCGAGGGGATTTTTTTTTTTGCTACAGCAGCATACAGAAGCAATAAGATAATAATAGAATAATAGAAAAGCAATAAAATAGCAGTAAAATAGCAGTACAAAATATGAAATATAAATATAAAATATAAAATGCACAGTATATACAGTAGATACAGTACAGTATATATATCTATATATATTATAGACAAACAACCAAGAAACACAGTCAATAGTGTTTATTTTCCTTTTTGCTGGATTTAGGAGCAGCTCCTGTTGTCGAGGAATGCTCTTTGTGTGTGTGTGTGTGTGTGTGTGTGTGTGTGTGTGTGTGTGTGTGTGTGTGTGTGTGTGTGTGTGTGTGTGTGTGTGTGTGTGTGTGTGTGTCTTCTGTGAACTGTTTGTACAAATTAGTACAGCTATTGCAAGAAGATGGACAGGTGATGGTTTTGCAGGAGAGAGATAGATGTCTTCGCAGAAAAAAAAACGATGGAGACAAACAGAGAATCCCTCGAGCACCATTTCTCTATTTCAGCACACAACGAAGACTGGCTGATGTTTCAGAGAGCGCGAGCCAAAACCAACACGGCAACATGCAATTAAGACGGGTAAATTAGGGCATGGTTAACAGCGACAGCATGTCAACACTGCCCGGGATGGGGGGGGGTGTGTGTGCTACGAGTGACATATCAAGGATGTTGGAAACGCATTAATGGGAGGCAATTCGAGGTTGGCCCAAGATATAATTACCGTCCCCACCTCTCCTGTTCAATGAGGCCTGAGGCCTCCTGGGAGAGGCCTATTTCAGGCAGGTAATGGAGAGCCCAGGCCTGGGAGCAGATGATCAAATTGTCTGCAGCAATCTGCTTTTTTTTTTTTTTTGCTCTCCTGATTGTCCCCAAAGACATGAACAGCTGACCCAAGGATTTCCTTACTTTTTATTAGAGCCAAGCCAGCTTTGGGAGCAACCAATCGCAGTTGTTGTATGGTGGTGCTGTGTGTGTGTGTTTGCGCGAAAGGGATCGCGTTGGAGATGGTAGCCCAACTTCACCGTGATTTATGTGTTGTCATGCTAACAGGCCGGTAATGAAGTAGCTCTTGAAAACACATGTTTGGGCTCTGAGGGGCTATCTTTGCTGCTGGGAGAGGAGCACTTAAACAAGATGGACTAAGAGAGAAACAGAGCGGGCATAAATCCATATGATAATCATCAAATTCATGTGTTTTTGTAGGTTGTTTTTTTTTTTTTGTGAGGAGAACATCTTAAGGGTTGCACTCAATCATAAAAAAAAAAAAATCCCTTCATTCAGAGCTGAAAAAAAAAAAGTTCTTCGTCTTCGTTAGTGTCGAAAGTAGGCAATATAGACACCACTTAAATAAAACAGAAACACAGGTGAATCCATTTAAGATAACAAGGACGGCAACCGAGCACACAAGCAGTTACCCACAATCATAAATGCCTAAAACATAAGTGAAGGCCGGTGCAGTATAAAAATGCATACACAGTTTTCAGTATACACAAATGTTTAAAAAGATAGATATATTTTCACATGTAATAAATAAGGAAAGTGACAACTCTTTTTCTCTCTCCTTTGTTCTTCTTTTTGCTGTCTTTGCCTCATTTCGAAGTTTTCAATCTGGATCTTCTTCCGCCTTTTGGACCAAGGCAGTTTGAGAGCCGGTTCGGAGTCGGTGCTTAAGCCCGAACCAGTTCTTTGCGTCTCATCTGCAATAGATGTGATTATCGGCCAGGAAAGTTGGTTCCAGAGAGGCGTCGACACCTGGTTGGTTGAAGACCTAGAGCTGCTTTTATCTTGGGGCTGGAGATGGGATTATCCTGAACAGTGAAGACCAACGAAAAACATGGGGGCATACATTTGTAAAGACGGACATCTTGGTCCTTGGAGGAGACTAACTGTGTCCTTGTTCTTGGGTTCCTTGACGGGAATCCAAAATAAACTTACTGCAATCCACCACTGTTGTTGTTGTGCTGACAAAGCAGAAACGTAAACAGACTGTCATGGAAATCGTAAAGTCCGATGCTGGTCAAAGCTCAGGAGACCGGTGAGATTTATTGACCGACTCGATCGAAGAGAGAGACTGAAAAGTGTGCAGGTGTCGAACCAATCCATCTCCGAGTTCTTCCTCTCCTCGGTCCAGGGGATTTGCCTCCCCTCGAATGTTTTACATTTCCAGAAGAGGAGACGTGCCTGACATCCTTTAAACTTGAAACACCAGACTATCTCTGTCTCTATCCCTAACAGACCAATTCCTCAATGGAAACCCAGAGTTCAGGAGGACGTAGTGACATCATGAGCTTGGGAAACCTGATGAGACAAGGGAGACCCAACGATGAATGAAAATTCCTTCACAGATATATTCAGAGATGCAATGATATGACTCTCTCGCCTTGGGAAAATCAAGCCAGTTCTTAGTGGCGGTTCACAGTTAGTTTACTTTTGAAACCCTTCTACCACCAGCCGAGAACCAGAACTCATTTTGCAGCGGTGGAAAAGGAGGTATGTGTGAGTGTTTCCTTGCGTTTTGCATCTGTGTTTATGTGTAGTCTATCTCTTTACAAGTCCTTGTGATATTGTGTGGTTCTAATTCTTCTTGTTTTAGTGGTGGATATCTTCCCGTACCACCATTGCTCTTCCCGGAGCTTCTTGCTTATTCTTTCCCCATTTTTTCCTTATCTGAAAAAAAAAAAGACAAGTTTTTGTGGTTGTGGCTGCTTGAATAAAATTGACTTGATGATAAGAGATGCTGTATGCTTCTCAAACTACAAGTTGACTTTACCTTCAAAACACGTATGATAAAAGCACTCTCAACCTAGAAAAGTAATAAAAGATGTGAGATAGACAAACACTCAAAATATCGGACTTTAAAAAAAAAAAAACCGCATAAATAGGTACTGAAGCAATGAAGGATTGCATGTCCATAGTTTGGACTCTCATAAGAGATTTCCTTCAAAAACTGATCCTACATTTACTATCATACAACCCGGTTTCCAAAAAAGTTGAGACACTGTGTAGAACGTAAATAAAAAGAGAATGTGATGATTTGCAAATCATGTAAACCCTTATTTAATTGAAAATAGACCAAAGATAACGTATCAACTGTTGAAACTATGAAATTTGATTGTTTTATCAAAAAATATCTGCTCATTTTGAATTTGATGCCATTTACATTTACATTTACACAGCGTCCTAACTTTTTTGGAAATGTGGTTGTACTAGCATCTTCTTTAAATTTATTTTAAAGCTTCCATGCTATATAAATTAGGATTTCAATTTCTTTTTTTTAATTATTATTAACTGGGTCGAGGTGCTGTATAGAAACTGTGAAAGTGCCGTCACGCTCAGTCCACAGAAAAATGGACATAGCCGTTTGGATGAGTCTAGACCTCTCTAACTTTGTGATGTCACAAACTCAAGCATATGTCATATATGTACCCTCAGCACGTCCCGTTCTCCAACCTTTTATGAGAAAAACACTGAGCAATCATTCTATCATGGAGCAAGCAAACTACAATACCAAAGAATACCTGTGGGTGGTCGCTCAGATCATAGTCAGCCAATCAGAGGAGAGCATCATTAATACCAATTTGTATTAAACATACAGACAAAAAAAAAGGTCTGTTCTTGGCAGAGAAATAATACAAAAAAAATACAACTATATTGTGTTTATATTTGGTGCTTTACACATGTCACAAAAACATCTCCTCATGGTTGTGTAGACCACAAATAAAACACCAGCAAAGTGGGACCTTTAAGTTATTTGACAGTCAAGATATCATATTCGACCCTCCCTCCCCGGGGAATGACCGTGACTTTCATATTCGGAGCTCCCAGTTAGTAACACGGGCTTCCTGTTATGATGTGTCGTGTCCGAGCCGAGGACGCAATGACCCCCACGATAACATCAACCACAGCTATTTTGTCTTTTCACCAGAAAGATCTCTGCAGAAGCACAGACGGTATTATTCAATTGTTTAAACCAGCTGAGTAATACTCCCATTGAACTGGGCTGCATGTGTTTACCTTCAAGTATTGACAATTGAACCTAAATTACTGTGAACAAACCAGAATACTGAAAATATATAGTTTTCTTAATTTGTAGCTAATTTTTTAGTCAAAAATTGACCGAGAATCAAACTAATTCGTGAGCTGTCTGTATTTCTTCCACTCCTCTTGGGGAAAACCAAAATCCCTTTTCCATCACAAATCAAGACTTGTAGGGAAATGTGAATGTTCGCTTTGAAGAACACCTAGTGATGCATGTAGTCACTTTATCCTGCAGGGATTTAAAAATCAAGAATCATTGACAATACAATATCTCTCAAACCCACTGATTAGGATGAGAGAATAAAAACAAGGACGACCCCTCCTTTGCCCTCCCACAGCACTACAAGTACTTCAACAAAAAAAAGAAAGAAAGAAAGGACAGAGTAGGGTAGATAAATCCACGCCACACAACTATTACATTGTTTGCTATAATTAAACTCTGGGATCCCCGGCTGATGGTGAAAGAGACTTCAGTCCGTTGAAACATGTCACAAGGTCCCAGCGGGCTGCATGTTTTGTCAGTGATGGTTTATCAATATGGTTGATCTTAATCTTTCACTGGCACGCTGTGGTGTCCGGACCGTTCTGCATCGACCTTTGTGAAACTGGCATTAGAGTGTGAATGAACGACTTCTGGTGTGGAGAGAGATTGTCTTTTAAATCCCCATGGAAATTAACCTCAACGCCAATGTTTTTCTTCCTATATCCACTTTAATGGTTTTTTAATGAAACCGTAAAAGGAAGCCCTTAAATTTAGCAATTACCCGTAAAACTTTAATGTTCAGACAATGAGTCACTTCAGCCGTAGTTTTTTTTGGTATTGCGGTAGTCGAGCGAGTGGCCTTTCAGACACTTGAGGTCACAACTGATTTAAAGCTATACATCCATGAAATAATGTGAAAAACGGATATGGCGGATGATTCGTTTTGATGGAAAACAGTCCATTGAGGGTTTATCATTTTTGGCAAATTTTGGCCGTTTCTGCCCTTAAACCACAACAATGGCGGCCATATTGGAAATGAGCAGCCATTTGGAGGCATTTTATCAAAATCATAAACTCTCTCCCTCGGGGTGAGCCCGCACTTCTTCATCGGGGCCTTGACACCAGAGGTTAGTGAGAGGTGAGTGTCTCTCTATCTTGAGCATATAGAAGAATGGACTCCCGCGTGTCCCCGCCGGCCCTGAATGCTATCAGGTTCATGCATCTATACCTTGAAATTTCTCCCCGTCCAGTGTCCCCTTTCATTCATCATCACCCTTATAATGTCCAGAAGAAATATGCTGCTGTAAGTATCATCATTCATGGATGTCACAGGTTGAGTCCCCCATTTGTTCTGGAGCCATAAAGTTCCTGTAATTCTTGTGGGCAGCCCCTGCAGGCCGAGGAGTTAAGTCTGTAAAAACAAAAAGACAATAGGGTTGGTTGGGGGGGGGGGGGGTAAGAGTGAGATTTTAGTATTCTATTTAGTTTTGGTTCAATAAAAAGGTTATATTGAACAATTCCAGCTGTCCTTTTCAGGTATGTAATAGATGGGGCATAACATCGCATTAAACACACAGCATTTCATGGGATTTTTATCGTTTCATCATAAAGGAACACTTTCCTTCACTGATTTAATTTATTTGGCTCCAAAACAACCCTTTTTTTCCCGTCACAAACAAGAGAGCCCAGTTTCACTTTTTTTCCCCATCAAAGCAAAGCAGAAGAAAATGGAACAAATTAATTACATTTTACCCCAAGAGTAAGTCAGATGTTTTTTCTAAATAAGTAACTGTGAAACCAATCTAGCCCTGAAAAGGGCAATTTTGTAGTAGAAATATGATTTTTTTTTTTAAAATTTTAAAGAGTCATAAATAAACAGGAACATTATTTGTTGATGTATTCTGGTTAAAATGAATTACCCACTCCACTACCTTTGCTGCTCTTACAATTTTTTTGTCTTGATGGTCTGAGATTAATAGTCTCGTGTTATGCTTCTGCCAAAAAGCTCTTTCCTTCCACCTGTATGTGACACAGATTTTAAATTCAAGCTTTACTTTGGAGTTCACACAAGTTAGGTTTTACAAAAGCCTTAACACCTTGCTACGAGTAACATCAATAGGTATTTATCCACTAAAAAACTGCTGGGGTGGGTAAGCTAGTCACCCTGCTAAGACCAGTAATGTGCTCCTCGGCTAACTGCTTTTGGCCGTCGCTAATAACGAACATCATTGAATAACCAAAGAGGAAACATCACCGTGCCTGGACAAGACATTTTCACTGGAATCATCAAAATCTATCTTCCTTTGTACTACAACCAGCTTTGCAACCAAGGACAATACATGTAAAAGACTAATAGATAGGGCTTGTTCCAGTGCTATTGAATGAGAGAATCATTTCAAACTAAATTAGAACCAAAGTGCTGCACACACTCCATATTAATACGTTTAGAAAAGTTAGCGGGCCGATCTTCTTTGTTGAAACTCAATGTGGAACTCTCGAACTGGACGAGCCATAATCTGTTATGATGTGATGCAAGAAAAAAAAAAAACACGTGCAAAGGTCAGAAAAGGAAATTACATTTTGTTTTAATCAATTTGCTCAATCCATGAAAAAATGTTCTATTGTTGTGCATTTGTTCGGAAAATTTCGTCACGCTCTTGGAAAAAAAAAAAAAAAACGCCAAAGTGGCAGCAGACTGACACCAGAATGACTCAGACATCTCTTCTCAACACAAAGTCGGAGACACATTTGGAGCACTTTTTGCACTGGTGGTTGCACTGCCACAAAAATAAGGGCTCTTCTCTTTAATCCCTCCATGGCCATGTCACTTCACACTAAAAATTGAATTCAAAATTCTCTCGCACTGAAAACTGTTGTTACACCCATGAAGTCCACGAGAAATGTTCATCCCTGCCAGCTCATAAACATCCTGTCAAGAATGAACCATACACGTCTCTAAATACACCACGAGGCGACGAGTTTCATCGGCCTGCCTGTGCAATGACGAATCCTCGAATCATCCAGAAGACTGAACCCGTGAAGTCTGCGATACATTCATCATATGAAGAAGTTGTGCTGTTGGCGTCATCAACCTCCAGATGGGCTCAAGTAATGGGCGCTATGTTGTTAGAAGCTGATGGATGTGATAATTAGCTCAGCGTCTCCAAAATGTTGTCTACGGTTGATGCATCGTCGTGTCACTCAGTTGACTGGCCAAAGGTTTCTCCAAGAATAGGACTGAATATCACCTCAGACGTGTCAGGTAATAAATTAGGGACACCGTTTCCCTTATGTTAATTTGTTGACATGACAACAGTCGGCAAGTTGCTCATTGCCTTAATTTGTCGTTCTGTGCAGTTCATTAGTGCTCACGGGTCGTTTTTAATCATCTTGTCAGATACTTAACACACATACAATTGTAATATTTCCATTGTTCGAACCATGTAACAGCTGCCATCAAAAAAATAAAAATTCTACTGGATAAGTAAATATCACATGCGACGCAACATCCAAATTTAGATTTTCAGTTCGAGAAATAAAGCTCCTTTCCACACTTAACTTTTTTTTATTTGTTTTTATTTTTTTATTACAGGGGTCAACTGCTATATATCTGATTTGTTGTTTATGTATTCCAGCTCATATTTTCTGGTGTTTTATCCATTCATGTGAAAAACAGCATAAGCTTCATGATCAGACTTCATTGAGAGTGAGAGATGGAAATATATTCAGAAATTGCATACCACACTTTTAAAGCTGGTGTAGAAACTACGCTTGCATTATATATATATTTTTTTCCTTTTACCTGTCAGGCAAATATGCCAATCATAAATTTGATCTGTTACACAAAATGTGATGCTAGGTAAGTGACTAAAAGATATTGCAGGGAAAGTAATTGGAATGTGCATTTTGTTTTCCATATGCAGCTCTTTTCTCCACAAATAAATACATTTTGAAATATATCACATCATAAATCACAAAGGGTAGTTAAAGCTCAGGCTGGGTCAGGAACTGCACATTGCGAGTGAACTACAGAAAAAAACATTTACGTAACTATTATTCCTCCATTTAAAATCACCTCAGTTTTCCCGTGTCTGTGAAATGTGCCAAACAAATGAACGTTCATTTGATATGATTTAAATACTCTGTAGACTTGCATTTGTATAATCTTTGAAAATTGCATCAGCAAAGCAGGAGCTGAAATACTGCTAGTAACTCAATTATACCAATGTGGCATAGTGGCACTGTCACCTCACAGCGAGTAGGATGTGTATTTATTCCCTCTCAGAAGTATTTGCATGCTGTACTCTTCTTCCTTCACAGTAGCTTGCAAACATTTTTTTTTTTTAAACATGCAAGTGAATCACCGAGAGGTGTGAATTTTAGATGGAAATAACTGTGCAAGCCTCATGATGGTCTGGAAATCTGCACAATCAGTTCCCCTGCCTACATTCCACAAAATAAATAATATACGGCATTTCACCGGTTTTGACCCAACCTGGTATCACGGCAAAGCGTGAAACAGCCACGCTTTGGGCTGTCTACGCGTGAAAGTTACACACTTTATTGTAGTGGACGAATGCATGCTTTGAGCCATGTGATTTACAGGAAAATGAAACGTTTTGCAAAACACATGGTTGGGCGTGTAGTGGTTAGGATTTGGAAAAAGAACAGGGTTGGGGTTAAAAAAACAAAAAACAACTCAAGTACTCAAGTCACCAAGTTCGCTGTCGTGGACGGGCGTGTCTATTTCACACTCTGCCGTGATACTGGGTTGTATGACCACCCCTTGAGTGGAAGAGGGCTTGGTTAGTGGTTAGGATTAAACTGTGATAAAAGTGACCTAATACTACAATGGGTTGCCTTCGTTTGTCCATAGTGGTCAGATAACTCTCAGGGATGTGCGTCAGTTGATTGTCTTAATGCAATTATGTGTAAATTCATTTGGAAATGTCCACTGATAAAACTCAAAGAGGATGTCTGGATTATTATATGGTTGAATGCTTGTTCAGTTTATATTGCTTACATGTACCTATCCAAATAACTCTGTGTTATAGTCAAATTATCAATAAGTCATTTACACTCAGGAAACCTGGGGCCAGTAATATCCCAGCATCAGAGTGCTACTCAGTTTCTGAGGGCTGTAGGTGAAATATAATGAGGCTGCCATGTATTGTCGGTTGTGAATTGCACTTGATCACAACCTGAAGGTAACATTGTTTGAATACGGTAATGCACAAATAATTGAGGGGAATAAGGACTCGCAGCTAAATTCTTGTCAGTGAAAGCAGAGCAGATGAAACTCAAAAAAAATCTGAGGACTTTCTTGTTGTATGTAATGATGCTAACTAAGCTGCTAACTTTGGCCACAGCACAGCTGTTATTAAAAGGGAGTTGAAACAATGTCAATAGTAACTTTAGCTATGACAAGATTAATGTCAGACATGCATTGAAAACTTTTTCTTTGACAATTAGTTCGAAGCAGAAACGAGTTGTGAACACCACATTGGCATGCTATCACCTCTTCAGTTAATTATTTACATATCCAGCAGCTTTGTAGCATCATTATTTATTTTGCACTGTTTATGGTCTTCTTTTTTGGCTGATAAATGCTCCAACAATGTTCACAATCTAGTTGCAAATTGCGTGAATCTGCTCTTTACTGTCTACCTTACTTATTTTTTATTTTTATGTTATTATTTAATGTAGTTTTACCTGGTATTTCGATAGCCTAATGTTGCGTAACGTAACAGAGAAACTTCATCATTTCACTAGATGAGGAACAGATTAGGACACAAAAAAATGCTCCCAAATTTGATCCTAAGGTTTTCATGCTGGTTTTTTGGGTCTTTTTTTTTTTTTAAGGTCAGGAACAAAAAAAGAATGATGCTCTTCCTACTCAAGTAACATTTTCTTATTTTATTCAGAAGCTGTCTGAAAGAATGTGATATGTAGTTCCTTAATTGATTCATTTAGCATAATTTCCTTCCAAGGATGACATTCCTCTATCCTGGTCCCTAATGCATAAATACTGCTCGTACATAAATCCCAAGTACTTAGAACGGTACATTTGGCCGCTGTCTTTCGCCGTTCTTTTTTTAAACCGGTCTACGAGGGATGCTTGAATTACCGGTCAAAAGACATCTTGTCTCTAAATGGAGAGCATGATTTGTAGGGAACAATGTGTTTACTTCTGCCTTGTTTATATTTACAAAAGAAAACTATATTTCTGTGTTTATACAATGTGATGAACAACCACTTTAAGAACGTCAGCAGCTGGGGAGATATCTTTGGCACAGAAACCTGCCGTTGACTTTCTGTACTTCGAAAACTATTAATCACACTGTCAAGAAAGTCCTTTCTGCTGTCGCAAGCATTAACAATTATAAATCCAAGTTTGGTGATTGCTGAAGTTTGCATCTTATTATTATTTTTTTCACATTGATGTGTCTACTAGTCTTATTCCTCGGCGGTATAAACATTAATTCTCGTGTTACGGCAAATTATTTTTATCATCGCTGCCATTGTTACCATCAGTCATGTTAGAGTCTTCCGGTGAAGACGCTGGACCACTTTCGTTACCTGCCGTTCGTTTCACCTGATGCGAGCCATTTTTAGAGTGACTGGAACAGCTCTAATTATAAAGCTGACACAGCTTCACAAACCAGCCGAGACGCGGCAAACGTTTTGATGTTCGTTGCTCATTCTTTGTGAACTCGCTTTGCATTTTCCCGGGTAAAAGCTGGATGTCAGTCTGGCTGTCTGTCAAATTAAGAGAGTCCTGATGTGAAAATTAGGCTGTTGAGTCTGGTGTCGTTCGCAATACTCATGCAACGTTAGGATCTCTGCAGCACTCAGGATTTTCTGATATAATTTTCAAAAATAATATTAACATCGAGGGAACGGCGTCGTCTGTAATCTAATTGCATCGTGTCAATAGTCCGAGGCGAGCGTCGGCGCCCGAGGCCAGAATGACGAATGACTTCCTTCATCATCTTTGCACGTTAGAACGATGAGACCACTCAACAGATCAATGATCAGAAGAATCTTTAAATGTCAGCTCGTAATGTATTAGAATCAAATAACCATTATCATCTCAAGAAAATATGTATCTATTGGTTTTATTAGTATTTGTAGCTAAAAGGATGCAAAATTGGTAACTTTTCGTAATGTGTGCACTAGTATACCCTCAGGACTAATTGAAATACTAAAGATGGACAACTAATATGTTGGGAATATTACAAAAGGGCACTTGAAAAGGAGCCTTGCTAACCAGTGATTGTCCATGACTGACATCCTTATACAAGTCCACATAACACGTGTAATTTTTTATTTTTTTTCAAGTCCATTCACTTTATGGTGGAAATTCATTCATTTGATTAAGAAATAGCCAGTCCTATGAAATGAGAAATTCCTTCACCGACCCAGTGATGATCTGACCTTTTCCTTAGCGACTTGCAAATGGTCAGTAATTACCGTGGCTGACTTGGTGAGTGAAATACGTTCAATTCCATCATTCGGTTAGTGCCGCTCCGAGGCTCACTCCCCGAAGTCAACAATCCATCATGCTGAGACAATCTGGCATGTGCTTGTTACATGTAGCTGACAGCTCAGCGACTATACATGTAAAAGCAGAGAAGCCCTTTTTTCGAAGGCTTTCGAAAAGGTCACATGCTGAAAAACACTATTAGACGCTGAGAGGTATTGTGAATTGTGAATGTCGGGTCATTTGTTTCACATACAGACTGTTAGTGGAAGAATCCTGGGATCGAGATGGTTAATACATTCTTTTGTGTTGTTTACGCCAAATTCTGAGCCGACCATTTGAATGTCGCAACAGAAATCGAGATTGATCGGACCAGGCAACGTTTATCCAACCCTCCATTGACCATATTTTGGTGTGTTCGTGCCCAATAGAGCGTTCAAGCCACATTTCTAATAAAATTCAGGGTTTTTTTTGGTGGTATTTTTCTTGTTTCCCAGCATATTGAATAGATATCAGCTTCTTTAGATATTTCGTGGATGTAATTGTCACAAGGACAGATACAGGAGATCATTCCTGCCCACTGCCATAAGACTTTACAATAACTCACCTCTGGCAAAATCCATCACAGTACAATAACACTGTTGACTGTGTTTATTGGTTGCTTGTATATTATATATATAGATATATACTGTACTGTATGTATATATATACATATATATATATGTTGACTGTGTTTATTGGTTTGTTGTATATAATATATATAGATATATAATGTACTGTATATATACTGTATATACTGTGCATTTTATATTTATATTTTTTACTGCTATTTTATTTGATTGCTTTTCTATTATATTATTCTATTCTATTATTTTATTCTATTGTTTCTATTATTGCTTCTGTATGTATGCTGCTGTGGCGACAAAATTTCCCCTCGGGGATTAATAAAGTATATACCTACCTACCTACCTACCTACCTAATTGGCCATTACCGTTGGACCTCTGACTGTTTCTCGTTTTTTCAGTTTCATCAGCTATACTGACATTTTAAATTATTCTAAAGCCCAGCTGCTGTCATTAACCTGTAATTCAGTTAATTTGGCCAGGAACAAATTTGACTATTAGCAGCACACCACCTTGGAAATGAGTACAATGGGAGCCTATTAATGATCCATGATCCTAGTTCTCAATGGATTTGCCATCAAACAATAGGAACAGACCAACATGTGACTATCATGAATTATATACGATATTTTGCTATGTATGAATTTTCCAAATCCTCCGTCTTCCTCTGAGTTTTGTGTTTTTCTTTCTCTTTCAGTATTGACAGACACTAAATAATTGATTTCTTTATATTTTAAAGTAAAATCAGTCAATGTAGTATTAGAAATTAATATAAAAGTCAATTGTAGCTAGATAGAGAATTTTTTTTTCTACACTCACGAGCACATTTCATCTTTTAGATACTCGAGTCAGTCGAGCAGAAATAAACCGCGCACCTACAGAAAAAAAAGTGTGACTGACATCTTTTGGCACAAGAGGCCTTAACAAGGTGCAAATGGAGGGTTCCCTGTGAAAACCATGCGACTTCCCGGTCAAATGTTTGTCTCTTTTAACAATGGTGATGACCCTTACCTAAAAATGTCTTCAGTGAGGGAAGTCTATAACAAAGAAAGTTGAAAAAAACTTACTTCAAAGAACCATAATATCGACAGCCGAAGCAGTCAGTTTGAGAAAAAGTTGCAATAATCAAATTCAAGTCATTAATCTTAAATTCCACATTTATTTAAAACACTACTGAATGATATTTTGGAGAAACACTCAACCCTGATTTTGGTCTTGACAAAGCCCACACTTTGTGTCATTACTGCAGATTTGCATCAAGAGTACTCAAACACAAGTGGAAATATCTTATTTTTTATGCTTCGGTTTTCATCATGAAAACATCAACTAGACTCACAGATTCAACCCCCATTCAAGCACTCGAGTGAGGATACTCAGAGTGGATGTCAGCACTCATAAATACTATTTTTGACTTTTAATATACTGCAACAAGACAGGACGAACTCATTTCAGCGCTTTACCTTTGTCAGCAATTTTCTCTCCTTCTGTGTTCAGCCATTGTCTTATATGTAAGGAAATAGAGTGAGGTTGGCTGATGCTTTATTCTCTGCCGACAGGGTTTTTTTTTTTTTTTTTTTTTGCATGCCTATCCTCTGGAGAGGGATCTCTCTCTCTCTCCCCCCATCTCACTGGGAGGTGCTTTACAGGCTTTACAACAGAACAGCTCTGCCCTCCAGGGACTCTCAAACAGACACAAATCACTTTAAACACGTCTTTCATATAGACATTCAGTAGAAATGCCGATGCTGCACATCACAACCACTAGCATTCCAATAATAAGTGATGACTTTGAGAATCGCACATAAACATTTTGCTATCAAGTCAAAGTGGGATTAAATGTTCAGACTTTCACTTACAGAAATTAGGCATCGCTTGAAGGTGAAATGCAACATTTTGTGAGCGGCGTTCAGTTCCCTTGGTTCCCTTGGGTCCGTTGGGTCCCTTGGGTCCACTTTAGTTCAGTTTCTGTGTCATACAGAGACTTCCCAATAGCAATACTGCAAATACCAAAAAAAAGAAAAAAAAACCTTCCAGATCGCATCAGTAATTTGGGATTCAGTGTCGTGATTGGAGCTAGAAAGAGAGGGAGATTAATGGAAAGAAATCAAGCTGTAAGCAGTGGGGTAGGGGGTAGGGAGACATAACACTGAGTGCTCTTTATGTTGTAAAGGCTTGCTTAGTTCAATGGTGTTTCTTAATGTCACCACTCTCTTCCTGACCGGAGCTTTAACTAGCACGAATACCGGACTATCAGAATGACCTTTCACAAAATATTACATTTGCAATAATTCAAGCCCACTTGTAGGCAGAGCACCGTTCTTTCTCATGTTTTTTCCTCTCCATCTCTTTATCTTGTTTTTTTTTTTCCCCATCTGGTGATTCATCCCTCTGTATAAACATAGCCTGGTGATCCGTACACCTGTTGTGCTTTAGAGGAAAACGTGTTCGCATGAAATCAGAAATGGCCCAGGCTATCTTGTCTTTGTAATTTACAGCAGTTCGCGTACGTGGTAAAAAAAAAAAAAATCATTTTCAGGTAATAAGTGGAGAGTAGGGTTCACACGGCGGACCTCAATAGGAATAATTTACATTATCATTTTGATACATTTTTCAAGGATATGGCAGCATTTTAGAAAGGAAATATAGGACATGTAGGGTTCAAAGTCTTTTCAAGAAATAGTTTCACAGGAGAATTCCAGTAACATAAAGCTGTATATGAGACTGTATATGTATCCCGACACTAACAAGTCCTCCTCTGTGGAAATCCTCTTTAAAACATATGTTAATCTTTGGCTCTATAATTAGAGGACACCAAAAACTGTTGACTTTAAGGCTACCCTTAATCCCTTTTTCTTTGGAATTACATTAACAAATGTGTTGAATCGACAGCTACAACATGCAAAATAATGCAGACAAACACAATGCTTCCAATTCACAACTTTTGATGTGGCAGTTAAGGGGTAAGTTAAGGCGACCTTAAATTACAATATTAACAATCCTGCATACCGATGGCTTCTGGCTTTCTTATTGTTGGGAAGGAGTGTTTTGGCATTAGTTAAACTGTTTAAAACCCACTTTCACATTGTCAAAACTTTATCTTGTCTATGATGGGAAAACACATTTTTTTTCCAGCATTTTCTTCATCCACATCACACTCGTCCTACTCTAGCTAAAAACAGAATAAACCTGAGGCCTATACTACACTGCTACTATTATACGCTCTCCATTATTTGGCCTAATTGAGCCTGACAAACATGACAGTGGTTATCATTAATTAACGCAGGGTTTTAGTTCTAGCTACGTGCATGTTCACATAAAAGAAACGTGACCAATCACAAACATGGACAAGTGTACTGCCAGCACAGCGCCATATTTTACAAACGAAGAGCAAATGATATTGATAAAAAAAAATACAAAGAAGTTAAACTCACAATCAAGGTTAAAAGCAACACAGTTGCAGCAGGAAAAAAGACAGTGTGAACGTGTTAGTTAAAAGGCTTTGAATCTGACTGCTCCATCACTAAGGCACGAGTACCTCTGACTGTAATTACAATGTTTACCATTAAATTAATGTGTTGCTTGGATGAATTGTTACGGCTCGCATGACACATTTAGCTGTTTTGTTTTAGCTGCAAACCCGGTGGTGTCAAAAAGACTGTGGAGAGAAATAAGAATATAAACATATATCAAAGCTGTAAGCAGGCTTCCTTTCATATCTTATAAGTACAACAAGTGCAAGGATTTAGTATCTGAATTAGTCTCTGTTGATATAAGTACATAAAAGTACAATAAAATGGGATCAAGAACTGACATAAAAATTGTCAGGGGAAGCCAAAGAGTTTTTTGGACTCTGGACTCTCTTCTTCTCCCAAGAGACCCTCGACCTCCACGGGATCTTCTACCTTTGGTTATTTTCCATGGGTATCGATTGGTCAGCAGCTGTGCATCATAAGTTACCATGGAGATGTATTCCAGTAAGAAATTAATCACCGAAATAACCCTGAAAACTCGGGGTTGAACACAAAATCGTACTTTCATTGCTTGCTTTTTAATTTTTAATTTTTTTTTATCTTCCAGAAGACACCAGACGGCCCTGACACCACATGAGAAAGCTTCCTTTTCCCAGCTCCCACAAACCACCAGCAACTACAGATATCAGCTCTTTAATTTTTTATTACTCATTTTTTTTGTGTGTGCGAGAGACTCTGACTTTGGGGTGAGAGTTAAAAAAAAAAGAAAAAAACTGATCAAAAATAAATGGGTAACTTCATTTGACCTACAACCAAAAATAAAAAGTGTTAAACCAACCTAAATACACACGTTTCATGTATAAGATTCCTCTTAGGTCATTACGTAGAACGGATTACAGTTAACAGACGTGCCTCATTAATATTTACCAAGTGGAATTTGTTGCCTTTTGAATAATTTGTTTTTAAAGGGAATCATTTGTGTTTAGCCGAGGAGGTGTTGGTATACAACTAATAACCCGACTTGATTGCTGTAGTGATCCATATTATGGAAAGAACTGCTCAACCAGAGGACAATAACGGGCCATCATTACTGGAAGAGACTTGAAAATCAGTCAGTTGGAATTACAAGTCTCAGAAATTGACAATTAAAAGCAGTTCAGATCGGAGCCCAGATCAATACTTCCCAGAGTTCAAGCAGCAGACGCATCTCAGCATCAGCTGTTGGGAGACCGAGTGAATCTTCATGGTTGAGCTGCTGCGAAGAAACCACTGCTGAAGGAGACTAATATGAAGGAGAGAATTGTTCGGTTCAAGAAACACAAGGAATGGACATTATTTCTTGAAGGTGAACAGATGGTATGTGTATGTTGTTGTTCACCCTGCAAATAATGGAAAAGTTGTGATGGTGTCAAGTCCATTTCTGGTGACTTTGTTATTCAGAATTTGAGGCAACGTGTAACCAGCATTGGCTCCCGACACTGCAGTGACTCCAGACTGTATATAAAAGTAGACGTAGCTTCCGAATCGAAAAGATTAGACTGATGCAAAAGTGCCTTAAACTGCAATACCGCAGAGGGCCACCAGAGGTTGGCTCCAAAAAGACGCCGGCTCCATAGACTCCCATTCAATTTCTCTCATGAAATTCGAAGTCATTAAATGTTTTCCATGAGTTATTTCGGTGTTGTTAGCTAAAGTCGCTCCTTCTTATTAGTTTTCTGAAGGTCCATCTGAAAATAATCCCGTCATTAATTTTGAAATAAGCCTCAAAAAGATGTGTTTGGGGGACGTGTCTGTTTGATTGACAGGCCTGTGGTTCAGTCAGGTTACAACTATCGGTGGGCGGGTCGCAGCATCATTGGGTTTTCAACCAGATCGAGTCAGATCCACCGCCGGCTTCCTCCCCAGCTCGTCCAAATATGGTCACGACCGGCTCCAAACCGCGCCGAACTAGCAAAGATGTCCGAACACAAAATACGAACTCGGGGCTTCATAACGGCCGTTCACAAACCAACCTGTGACATCATCGTTGGTTGTCGCTTAGCAGCGACATGCTATCCCACCTTTAGTTTGACCATTGATCATTTCTTTTTCAAGGGCAATGACCCAATAAACACCTCCAGATGATTTAAGGGCCACTTGACCAAGAAGGAGAAGGAGAGTGAAGGAGTGCTGCGCCAGAAGACCTGACCTCCACAATCACCTGACCTCCACCCAAATGAAACAGTTTTGGGATGAGTTGGACTGCAGAGTGAAAGTAAAGCAGCCAGCATGTGCTCGGTGTAAACTCCTTAAGATTACACTTGTCGAGTTCGGACTCGTCACAAATTAACAGCTACTGAATCCAGAGATCGTGGAAGGTAACACTGTCAGTTCACCAGCACAAAATAGCTATAGGCACCGATGGCTATTCTGAAACCAGCATGCCAGTTATGCTAATTGTCTACCTCCACAGGGTTTTGTAAAGTGACACAATACCTTGCATTTTTCAAAAGGGACCACACTTTAATTAGCACCTTCCTTTTACTAATTTGCAAAGAAAAATAAACGTTTCTCACTTCCTACAGAGACTTGAGTGTTGAACAGTTTCAAGTCGCCGAGAAGTTTTTTTTATAGTCGGACCAAAACTCGTTGGTTCGTCATTTGCAGTATTGTGATTTTCCTTTTTCCTCATTTACTTTATAAAACAGTAGACGAGTGAGCCGTGAAAGCATTTTGTTTAATTCACTTTGAGCGGAGTGGGTGGTCAGAGGTGGACGCTACAGAGACTCCGCTGCTCTTTTATTCTGCTCGATCTCTTACTTGCTTCCACTCTGATTGCTCATTATGCAAAGTGACCCATTCCATCAGGATGTTTGTAAGGCATAACTAAAGTGAATGCAATACTGGTGAAGGCAGAAATTGTAAGTAGCAAACCTGACAAGCATGAACGCATCACCAACTAATGTTTCAGATGTCATTTTTTTTTTAATCTCAATGCAGATGTTAACATTTGCTGCTCCTCAGCAGATTTAAATCATCATCGAACCACCGTCTCTCATTTGCATATTGTACAAGCAGATTTTGAGTGACTTGTTTTTGTCAGAAGCTAAAATATTATTGCCTTCACATCATTTTCATCAGCCATTAAGACGATGACCTTGATGAAGTATGATGCTTCATCCCAGAAAAGCAAAATGAATTACTTTCCCTTCAATTTAGGCCCTTTTTTTTTTTTTTTCTCATCTCAGGACGCACAACAACACGGCAAATAAGCGCAGATGCGCTGTCAGAGCTTTCATTTTCTTGTCATCTCCGATCCCCTGCAGGGAGCTCAGGAGGAGACGCGGCAATTAATGACTTTTTTTGGTCATTTAGACGAGGATGCGGTAGAATTTGTGTTGCTCAGTGGGTTGACAAGTGTGTCTCTGCATGCCGTAGTTACTTTAGCCTATTACTCGTGATATGAGAAAAATAAAATGTAATACCATAGTGACAGCGAAGCCCAGTCAGTTCAAATTTGTCTGCAGGCTGGGCTTTGAAAAAGTGTCGTGTAAGTGGACCGTTACAGTTCTTATCCAGCTGTCGGTAGCAGCGGTTAGAGAGCGACTCAGCACATTTTACTCAAGTACTGGTGCAAGTTTGACGTACTTAAACTTGACTATTCCCATTTTGTGCCAATTTACGCAGCATTATTCTAAAGGGAAGCACAGTATTCGAAGAGACACAGAGCAAATGTTAGCACTGTTTTAAGTCATGTTTCTGGTCACATGATAAATTGAAGTCCAATATTTCGCCTCTCCTTGGAGGATCTGGTCGAGTCTCAACCAACTCCTGAGATATCTGACTCTTCTATGTAAGTAAGTGAATACACAAACAATATCTATCAACAACTTTGTGAACTTCCCATTCTGAATCGTCTCCATCGATGACTGAATCCGTAGCTTTTAGCAGTGAAGTTCGTCTCAGTGACGACCGTGAGAGATGTTGTCAGCTCAGCTGTTTCACAGTACATTACTTCTTCTTTTAATACCACAGAAAGAATCATAATAAATGTTTTATTAGTGCCTCTATAGGCCTGTTTTTAAAGTGAACTGAACATGGCTGGATGGTCTACATGGCCTAAATGAACTACTTAGCTGAGCACAGACTGAATTAGCTATGCTGACAACAACAATGCGTTTGCTGACTGTTGTGTGTGCTGAAATCCCTTTGAGCGGCGATATGTTGACCTGCTGAGGTGCTTAGTCAAGTGCATTTGGAGTGTGATATGTGCACACCCATGCATGAATGGAGATAGCGTCAAGGATAGTCAAGTCACGCCACATCTTCTAATTTGAAGCGATGCGAGTAAAACGTGATTTGTTACGTGTTATGTGCTGCTGTTGCTGGAATCGCAGTTGATGATAGAGAGTGTGAAAATTAAAACGTGAACCATAAAACCAAAAACAAGGAGTTCCCGACTGCTGAGGGTGAATCATCACTGTGAGCCTCAGATTTTTTTTACAGTGCATCAAATTGAATCATCGGATCCATTGTCGATATAAAGATGTTGCTTAAAGAAGTTTGAAGTCAAATTTGAAATGCACTACTTTTACATAAAATGAACTATTGTTACATACATTTTTTTTTTTTGCTTTTAGTTGAGTGAAAGTCTGCCACCATTATTCTCAAAGTAACAGTCGACGCTGACCTTGTCACGTAACCCATACAATTATGAGATATGTGAAATATTCAGCTTCTTTTTCTATGTCGGATACAGTCAAAAGGCTTTCATCAGAAATATGCAGATGGTTTTACAATATGTCAAATCATGCTTTCTATAGATGTGGAAACGACCGAAGGAGCACGTGTGGTCACATCCTGTATGCAGATCATCATTATGGAGGAAGCTGCTGTTTTACTGTAAATGTGATGCTTCTTTGTTCTCTGCTTTAAATTTGAATGTCTGTGTGAAAGAATGCTGTTAAACCCCAAATCACGCAAATGTCCTTTAATGTACGGTGGCCACAGCACTTTGTTCACTCCTTGTAAGTCGGCCCATATGAAACAGTGGAGTGCTCTATAAATATAACCTGTGACTACACTGGAATTTAGGAGAAAGCTTTGGCATCAAAAACAGGTAACGTACTTGTAGATACATTAGCTGTGTAATTTTTTTTTCCTGGTTTCTTCCGTCCCATTTATCAAGGCACCTTCTCGTCTTTTATCTTTCAGCGTACTCCTTTATTTTCTACTTGGTATTAAACACGTCGAACGCTTGCCGTAAGGCAGAAGATAAAGCACGGTGGTGTCTCTTTACAAGTGGTCTCCCCCGAACTGGTTAGAAGTAACACTTGTATTACTCAGTCTCATAAATAAAAGAAATAATCAGAAGGAGGTTCATATAGACTCTGTCAATAATGCAAGAATGTGAACTGCAAATGAAAAGTTAGAGGCTTACAGTAAATATGACACCTTTCAAAACACCACATTCTCTAAAATAATTAGACCCCAAAAGACCATTTCTAAGGTTACTGAGAGGATTTTGTCATCTTTCTCTTGGAAGATAAATCATAATAAAATCGGTAAAAAAAAATTCAGAGTGATTAAAGACGTATAATGCTTCGTGTTTAACTGCAATATCTTATCAAACCACTGAATTATTCTTTGAACAGTTCGGTTGAAAATCAGAGGTGGAAAGTACAAAAAGTAGTGGAGTCATTCAGGTACTATTTTAAATGTACTTTATTTCACCTCACCACAACAGTACCGTATCTTTGGAAGGTAAAGTAATTGCCAAATTAAGATGCTGCATACAAAACAACATCTTATAAAATATGACATATTGTCATGCAGTGGATTAATCGTACTTTTAATTAGCTTCAACTTAACCCTCTAAAAATGAACATGCTGCTTCCATGTTATGGCATCAGTTCATCAGCAGTAATATCATGTGATGCTAAAAATATACATACATTACGCACAATACATACAAAATAAGCACATTTTAGTCTTTATATCATTGAGCATTTACTTAAATTTACACGAACTGATGTTTTATTTCCACTTTAGTCGCACAACTCTGACATTCAGTATTCTAACCTAAAAATAGCTTGACATAGTAAATGTGTTATCCTGTCATCTCTGGTTTGGTCTCTACTAACTCCTTAGGGACATATCCATACAATTTAATTTTATATATACACAGCGCCACAACAGTTGTTTCAGGGCACTAAACATGGTAAAGTCCTTACATCACAACGATTCCCACGAGCAGCTGAGAGGAAGAAAAAAAAAAGCATTGAAGAAGAGGGTGCCCATGTAGGTAAAAGAAAATCATCTTTTCTGGGTTCCTACTTAGCAGTAGTGGTTGTTTTACTGGCTCTGCCTCTTCTCTGCTAAAGGTTTTTGTAGCACTTACGCTTTAAACAGTTGCCTGCTGCTGCTGCTGCTTATGAGAGCAGTGAGACTGCACCAAAGCAATCAAGTTGCGAGGCCAGAGACAATAATGACACTATCACAGTCCACAGAGCTGAAGGGAACTGCAGAGACACTTGGTCATTTTTTTTGACAGAGTAAACCTTCTCATTTTGACTCGAGTAAAAGATCTGAGAACATCTTTCCCTCTTTCTGATGGAAAGTTTCTTTGCCTGAAAAAAACGTGCGCTCTCGTCTGGTGGAAAATGAAACCTAGATTCTTCTGAGTGTCTACAAACAAACTTGGGTTGTACGTTTGTATTCCTGATGTAGACGTACCAGCGCACTGTACTGAACTGTGGCTCTGCACGAATGAAATGGAGTGCATGTTTTATTCATACGGCATATTACATTTCCTCAACATAATGGTGGAGGAAAAAGTACATGCTGTCGACAAAATAACTTCATACCATCGAGCTGGTAATGTTAAAATACTGGCAAATTACATCTACTTGACTGAAGTAGGTGTTCATTTTTTCTGAATTATTTAAAAGTAATATTTACCTGGAGTAGATCACCCAAAAAAAAACGACCCCGGTACAAATGGACATACCAACCCTATTTTTGCGAAATATTTTACATGAAACTTGACTGCAACCAAGATAATGTTCACTGCAATAATTTTTACAATTCAGGAAGCGTGACATGCAGAGATGTCCGTGAGGAGGTCAGGGAGTTTGGTTTGGCATACAAACCACTGGACACTAAAACAGTAGACTCTGGTTTGTGTCCTGCATCCAACATGTTGCCAGGTTTAGGCTACGAAAACAGCTGGTTAAGGTTCGGTCAGGATTATTATTTTGGCAGAATATGTTGAATAAAAAGGTTTTCTGATTAGTGCCTTCCTCATCATCCTACCACTGTAGAAAGTGGTGCAGCTGTTGCATTGAGAGTTTGTGAGGAATAAACATTAAGTGCAACCCAGAGTTCAAATCTGTGCACATAATGTCATGGAAATTCCCTTTTTTTTTTTCTTTTTTTTTTGCACCCTTTAGGTCATTTTCATTCTCAGGCAGAAAACCACCCACAACTTCCTGGTAAGGACAGTATCTTCTGGTAAAAGTTGAAGAAAGTAAGTCTGAAAGTTAATGTTTTTAACTAACACCATCACAAGTATTATTCAAAGAAAAGAGCAGACAAATTCTGAAACTTTTTCTGAACTTGAACTGTTCTCCTTCTGTCGCTCTGGCTCTTCTTTTATCACAGTGGAGTTTCTCTGTAGTGCTGCTGGCTGTAATGTGGACTGTCAATGAAACATTTGAAATTGTTGGAGGCCATTACTTCCAAGTCATTAGTTAAAGGTGGGTGGACTGTGCAGTCTCATGAAATAATCTGCGCGGCTCTGCAAGTCATTCTCCTTGCCGGGGAATGGGTCACTGCAGCACAGTTGTGAGCGATTGCCTTACAAGACAACCATGCGCTAATATGAATTAGTATGAATAGGAAAGAGAGGCGGTACTTGAAATGTAGCAGCGGGAACAAGTAGCTCTGAAGCTCTGAAATAGGTCACTTAGGGGGGGAATAATATTGTACGAAATCTTCATTTCGTGCACATAAAAAAAAAAAAAGTGCAGTTAAGTGCCCAATTCTCTCGAGTTAAACTAAAGATGATCTTTAGTCGGTTCCATAGAAAAGATCGAGTGCACATCCAAAACAGAGAAAAATAAAAACTTTAAAGATGTATTTAACCAAACCGCACTTATGTCAAAATAATTTTATGAATGCAAAGAATCGAGGGATGGTGGCTCGAACACCTGCATGTCCCTGCAGTTAATGTTTTCTAGTCGTGTTTGTTCTCGTGACAGTTTGGACGGTTCATTGTTCCCAAGGCCACAGGTATCAAGCTATGAGTTCACAGGCTTCATAACCACCAAATGAGTGTCACCTGAACTCCATTAACCCTGTTCTGTAAGATGTCTTTGGTGTGTGTCAGTTGGTGGATACATGCTGCTGATGAAACCCAATAACTTAAAAATCTTTAATGTTCGATGTGATTGAGTAAAATGTATTTGTACAGGGACTTTCAAGGACCAAAGTTACAAAGCGAGAGCATAACAGTGTAAAAGAGCACTGAAAATACACAATACATAGTAAGAAATACGTGAAACACAGTAAGTTAAACAACAGAAAGCATAACATGCAGACTTGTGCATGCAAATTACCCGAAAGCCCTTTCACTGCTAGGTGCTATACGGCCTCAAAACCTCGAGAGCTGCAGGTCTGGAAGACCCGCCGGCTGATTGTGACCCTTTAAGGTTAGATAACAGACGCGCTTCTCTTGATTGTGTAGTCAGTCGTGCTGGAGGAGCGGGAGGTCTCATGTTCAAGAGATTGTATGAAATTATGAGTCACGGGGGTCAATTAAACCGTCAAACTTTGTTGACACTGCAACATGGCGAGGAGCGGTAAGGCAGCTTGATTTTGTATAAATAAATGCTCCAGATAAGACCTCGGTTCTCCCACAACAGAATAAATGGCATAACCTGAATTAAAAGAAAAATCCAAAGAACACGTCGTTGTGGCAAAATTATAGCAGTTTCACAATGTTTGGATAGGAACCAGTAATTAGGGATAAATAATTAAATCATCTCACGTCAACTCTCCACCAGACAGGAGGCCACTGCAGAGATGCTGGAAGTGCAGTGATGTGTTCAACCACACACTGCATCGTATCAGCAGTCGTGTTGACAGACAGCAATTTGTTGTTTTATCCTGTGAAGCATGTCACTTCGAACAACAGCTGATTTTGCATTTATGAATGCCTGTTCTTGCCAGGTTTGTCATACACGTCATGTAAAACTAAACCCCGCTGTCAGACAAGAGCACCGTCGTGTAGCCCCTGCCACATTTCAAAGACATTTATTTATGTTTTTTTTGAACAATCGTGAGATTTTTCTACAGTTTCTATGAATAGAAACTAGAATTTGGTAAAACAAATAATATGAACAACTACTCTTTACTCAATAGTGTATTAATAATGGATCAAATACTCAGTGGAGATAAAAGCGCTCACTCAGTTGACCCCACAGAGTTCTCAGCTCTCTTGTCTGCAATGTTTCCAGCAGCAGCAGCAGCAGCTTGAATAAACTCATTGTACACCACCTGGCCAACACAAACAGCAGACGGACGAGGTTAGTGACTAGCTGGTGGACATAGTGGAGCATTTAGCAGCTAAAGGGACAGATATTTCCCTCAGGAGTCGGGGCAGAGACCAGAGCAGAGTGAATAATGGACTTATAATCAGGTGGACACAACCATGACTCCAAATGAATGGTAATGTTGTTCCATATCTGCTGTCTGTAAGGAGAAAAAAGAAAACGCCAACGCCCTTGGTCTTATCAGTGGCAGAAGTAGCCACAAAGTCAATTAATGCAAGTTTGAGGTGGAGATTAGATAACACTTGGATCGGACTTGGAAAAGATCAACAAAAAGGTGAACAAAGCTAAATCTTCGTTGAGGCCCGGGGCGGGAGGTAGGCTGGCTCCGTCAGACTCTCGCTCAAAGCTTCAGTGTTCTGCTGTGATTATAGCCTGGACATCCTGTTCACATTAACATTCCCTCAGCCAATCGGAAGGTCGGACCAATCAGAAACCAGCGTTCACTTAATCTCTTAATGTAGTTGCATCGGTGGGAGAGTTTCGGCCGGTCTTAGCGCGATCGGTTAAAGCTGCTCCGATAGTTTCCAAATTCTCCCGAGGTTCATGTGGCCGTTACATCCTTCTGGGAAAATGATTCCTTGTGCAGCGTACCCAGACCCATTTATCAACACAGTGAATTTGGGTCTGAGAACACCAGGCCAGGCGGGAACGATGGTCTTTTTGGATAATTGTCTCAGGCTTTATGGCCAGTCCAAAACATCAGAACTTACCAACCTCCTTGCACCAGCGCTGAAAGTTGGTGTTGGAGATTAATCCTGAAACACCTGAAGTCAGCAAACCAGACATTCACTACATCTAGCACGGACAGACAAGAATCTGGACAATCCAACATACCGTATATCGCCGTCTCTTGACTTTTACAGTGCGCGTTTCGTAAAGTTTGCATGGCTCTGCAAATTCAGAGAAGTCATAAATATTCAGTGACATCTTGTCTGAACAAATGCTAAACAAAAACACTTTAAGTCACCACAGCGGGACGTAAATCCTCCCTCCCGAAAGTATTCATTTAAAGACTCATAAATTCAGCATTTAGTCAGACAAAAGCAGCCAGTGCGTCACGCTGTGCATTGTGGTAGTGGGGTGGTGGGTGGTGGGGGTGGTGGTGGTGGTGAAGGCAGCACAGCGACAGGCTGTCGCTGTTTCTTTTCCTCCCTAATTGTGGTTTACTAACTGATATGTACAATAGGTGTCTCTTGCTCTGCCTTGCTTTTGTCTTTCAAAGAGGGAGGGCAGAGAGCTCTATCAATCTACTGACGTCTGTGCAAAGCTGTTCAAAGTCTCTTAATGGGAAAAAGAAACAACATCGTGAGGTAACGCGAGTGCTGCACGGGGAAATGCATTTCAATAAAAGCCACAGTTAAATTCTCAATATAACAATTAAACGTTAAAAGTATGTACAGTTGGATGTTTGTTCTGAAGGTGTGACGCGCCGACCCAGCATCACAGCGAAGGGTGAAATAAGACAGGACGCCTGCCTAGGCATGACAGTTACACCTTTTGAAAAGCGTGAAACGTACAAAGGACATTTTTCGGCAGCATTGGCATCGGTCACAGACTGCAATGTGGGACGAGGTTTGACTCCATCAAATGACGTTTTCCATAAATAGTTTTTTGTTTTCTAACCTCAACAATTATGTAAATGTATTTGTCCTTAATCCCAATCATGTAGTTTTGCTAAACATTTTCCAGTAAATCACACGGCTCTAACATGCAGTAGGTCTCATTTTCGTCCACTACGGGAAAACGTGTAACTTTCACGCCTAAACAGCCCAAAGCGTGACTATCTCACGTTTTTGCTGTCGTGGACCAGCGTGTCTATATTTCACGTTTTGCCGTGATACTGGGTTGGCTGCACATAGTCGTGTCAGTGTGGTATTTTGAGCAGTATTTGTATTATTATTATTATTATTATTAAACATCTAACAAGAAGACTTCAAAAGGTGGAGAGGTGTGGAGCTGGGAGGTTTCATGATCTTCCTGGGTCCCCCTCAGGCATAACAGAATAAGAGCCTACACAGGCGAAGCCAGCGTATCATCGTGGCTTTTAAGGAAACCGTCATCTTTCTGATGATTAATCAGGCAGATTTTGCAAGTCTTTGAAATATGCGCAAAAAGGAGCAAAAGAACTGACAGATCCCTGCTTTGCCTTTTTCCCATCAGGGGATCGTAAATTGTTTACAATGAAAAAGGCTCGAGTTTGATTTTGAAGGCGCTTATGTGGGCACGAATTCACACTTTATTAGGGTTTATTCTGAACTCTCGTCTGACGGAGGAACAGAGAAGGAAGGGCCCCGAAGGTTGATTTTCTTCTGACACCTCTTCATCTCTGATCTCAGTGCAGCTCCAGCCTTTGGGGTATCTCTTCGGAGGGCTTTTGCCGCCACGGCAACGAGACAGATGGGCGAAGGGATGCATATAATAATTACAGTTTTTAACTTGTTAGTAATTAAACCCCCATACACCTCAACGCGAGTCTGAGTGGAATAACTGGATTCCGAAGACTCACACTTGAAGAAGCTTTTCTCTTTTTTTTTCTTCGAGTGTGAAGGTGAAGGGGGGAAAATATTCTTCAAACGCTGTTGCAGAATATGTCAGCATTTGAGAGTCAGCACAGCAGTACTCGCTTGGAGAGGGAAATAATTGGCTGCACTGTGCAAAGGCATACACGTCTTTGTCTGTCATCGTCGGTGCAGCCATGGATGTGATAACGCCGGTGAATTGTGCATCTTCCGAACACCCCGGCTCTGTTTAGATGGATGTGCATATGCAATAAATATCCCTTAATGAAAAATCCATAATCAAACATTTTCCCGTTGTCTTTTTTATTTCGTACCCACGTCGCAACTTTTTCCGTTTCATCAACGCTCGTCCTTGTTTGTGTGCGTTACTTACTAATGGCTGCTCAGCGTTTTGATTTGCACGACTGCCATTACACATTTCTATTACGTTAATTAACCGGGATTTCATGCCTCTGAGAGGACATCAAAGGACAATGCCAGAAGAGTAGCCGAACACGGGGAGGGGAGCGGGGGGGTGACAGGTGGTAGTATTTTGATCCCGGCTGGTGAATCGGCCCTTTCCTCACGCGCTTCCTCTGAAGTTGTTTCACGCCTCCATGATGGTTTTCACTTTAGGGGAGAAAAGAGGGAGAATGACTGATAAAAAAAATTCTATGCAAAGCTACAACACAAAGTGTACCTGTGTGTGTGTGTGTGTGTGTGTGTGTGTGTGTGTGTGTGTGTGTGTGTGTGTGTGTGTGTATTCTGTGGAAGCTTTCCGACTCCTGTTTTTGCTTTAGAAGAAAGAAAGAAAGAGACAGATGTTTTGTAGAGAAGACACTAATTTTCAAAACTGTAACTTTTCTGTTTCTTATTACATCAACCTGAAGTATGGATTTAACCAGCCTTCTGCTTCTTCCCGGTAAATCGTCAGTGGATACCATTTTTTACACACACATTAATAATACAAATTACATTAAGCAGTGTGTTGAAGCATCAATAAAGATTTGGCCCCAAAGGTTTCAGTAAAAATAGAATTTATTATTTTCCCACATCGTTCCCATCACTCCTCGATGACACGTACTCACCTAAAACTGCCCGGTGGCTTTCGACAACTTGTCATATATGGAAAGTTCCCACAGCAGCGGCAGGACAGGAAGACACTAATAAGGTGACAAAATACAGAGCCAAGCATTTTTCTAGGGAAAACGCTGTCGCCAAGATTTCATATGGAAAAAGAAAATGAATGTACCGCACTACTCAAACCCTGAATCTTATCTGTCCCCTCAGAATTTTTTTCAGTAGTTATTGCCGCCAAAACTGTTGGATTTCTCTGGGCTTTTTAGAAAGAAAGAAAACAAGTGGGTGTGATAATGCTCTCTATTTGCAGCAAATGCATAATGATTGAGAAAAATGCTGGCGCAGCAATATAATCACCTTCTCTTGACCAATGTGTGTTTTTTCCCCAGTGGTTTATTTCTGAATTAGACTGCTAAGCTACACAGAAAACTGCTCGTGAATGGAATGTGTATTCAATCATTGTAAATAAAAATCACATTCATACCGTTCATTTAAATGTACAACCGTACGAGCAAAGTGTGAAAGCAGATTTTAAAGTGCCAATGTTAAAAGCCAGAGTGGAAACTTTAATTGCTGCTCGGCGGTCGCTGTCGTCGACTTTGAATCCCAGATGGAGTCGGTTGTTTTTGAAACGTGTTCATCAGAACAAAACTGACACTGAAGTTGCTGATCTCTCTCTTTTTTGTTTTTTTGTTCTTGTTGTGTTGAGGTGCTCGGGTGTTGCTAACGAACCCGTTTTCTCTCTCGGCTCAACATCCACGGGAGAATCTTTCCCAAAAAGACGGACTTCAACCCCCGTAACTGTCACTTTTGATTCACAGCAAGTCGCCGAAGAAACAAAGCGCTCTCATTGTTGGGGATCCAGAAGCAGCCGAGGCGGTCCGTACACAGGAAGGGGACTTCAGGGAAAACTTCTCTAAAGGCGATCTGAAACACCTGCACACACTCCTGCACCATCCATTAGATACAAACTAGTCTCAGATGGCCTATTCTCAATTGGATGAGATCATTAGTTTTGCTTGAGCCCCTATCACCACATAGACTTAACTGTTATCTCACCAGGGACTCCCACCTGCAGCCTTGTGCATCGCTTCTGCCTCCCTGCGCCTCCTTTTGCTTCTCACATTTCTCCTCCCGACGATGCCCCGCCATCCATTACCTCACGCTCTTCATCTCGATCACATTTCCTTCTCCTCTCTCTCTCTCTCTTTTAAGAAACACACAATTGTTGTTGTTTTTTCTCTCTCTCTCATCTTCAGCTTTGTTTTTCTTTATTTCCCACTCTCCACCAACTTGCCGCATTCACTCCGTCCACTTTTCCCTCGCTTTATCACCCCCCCCCCCACCTCCTCCTCCCCCCACCCCCCAGCCTTCCCTTTCCGAACCCATCCACTATTTTCTCCTGTCCTCTCCGCCTTGCTAAACAGAGTCCCACATTATCCCCCTCCTGCTTCTATCGGGGGTAGCTAGCCTGTCAGCCCCGAGCCTTAGTTAATCACTCAGGCAGTCGGGCAGCTCGCTGCTAGCTCCCTGGACACTAATAGCAAGACAAGCAGAGAGCAAGAGCAGGGTGGGGAGGGGCGGGTGGACTCATTAGGAATACAGGTATTTAAGGAAATGGTCCATTTCAAATCAAAAGATAATTTGTCTTCCGCTCGAGCAAAGGCTTTTTGTTGGACAGACCCCGGAGTTGTGCGGAGTTGCCGGGTTGCGCTGCCGGCTGTGTGCTGAGGCCGGCTGTTGACATTATCAATTTGAGGGCTTGATAAATACTTCCTGTGTTCGGATGGCATATTTTATCCCCAAAAGAGGAGGTTGGCTTTGCTACCCGAAGGCGTTTTTTTTTGTTTTTTATGCTGACTCCATGTTGCTGCCGCACCGTTGGCACAGGACTCAATAAAGTTGAAACATGACCTCCATTTGCACAATGACATTGCTTCAAATATATATATATTAAAAAAAAAAGGTTGCCGTCAGGCCTCCGAGGTGATCAATGCCTTATAACAAATCCCTCATTACCCATTTTTTTGGGGTTTTCATGGTCAAATCGATAGCGGTGCAAATAAAAAATGCATTCCTAACAGGCAAATGAAACCGCGAGGTGAATGACAATACTTTTTATGCAATAAAACATGTTCCACAAGGCAACTTCTGGCCTCACTTTTTATGGATGTGTTCTCCAATGTTTCGAAGAGTGAACGCCAACAACGTCTGAACTGGGTTATAGAAGTGAAAGTTTTAAGTTCACGATCAGTCGACAGACAGAAACACTTTTACAATAAAACGCACTCCTGCTCACTCTGATCCACTCACTTCAAATACAGGTACTTTGTCCACATTGTGACTTGTTCGCGTTGCCTGAACCCTCTTTATTTTCTCTTTTGGATTTTATTCTAATAGCCAGGCCATCGACTCGATGGGTTTGCTGCAGTTGGATTTGACCACTTTTGCAAGTCTGCCATGCGACGTTGGCCAAACGAATTCTAAAAAAAACACACCACCATCTCAGATTCCTTTGTAACTAGAAGACAGGATCTATTCCGGTGACCTTGCAGTCGTCGTGAGAAAAAAATAAGATAAGGTTGATAATTGTTGTTATGATTAGTCAGAAAATACTTTTACCATTCTGCCCGTTGTAAAAAAGAAGTCTGTACAACAATAAATACATTCATTAATGTATCTTAATCGGAGTCATTAGCATAGGTGTAGTGCTACAGACGCTCTGCTACTTTTTTGTCCAAATGAGGAAATAAAATGTTCTCGATCTGCTTGAAATTCATGAACATGTTTTGAGTGTTTGAAGATCTAAATTCTATATCGTGCAAGAGAACCAATAAAAACAAATGAAACGGTGTATTAATTGATTCACCACGTGAACATAAGGCCTCGTTTTGATCACCGACCCTTTGCGCTGTCAATACAAACGCAACACTTCCTGTGTGATTTCAAATTAAAAGCCATCTAATGGTCTAATCGGACTCAAACCCTTCTAAAAAGGCTTTTATTGTGAAACGTTTGCAGGAATGTTTTATGACTGAAATTGAAGTCACATTTTAGGTCAGTAATTCAGAACAAACTTTAAAAATAGTAGTTTTTAATTGTTAAAATTATTCATTTAAAGCTATATATTTGACTTGGCGCCATAGCAACGGTGGCTACACCTTTGAAACGACCCGAAACTACTGATGCCTAAAGAACTCTCTAAGTATACGAACACCGCGCACAACTTTCAAAAGATGTGAAGATGGAACATGATGTCGTGCTGTGGCTCTCCTTCCATGCACTGTCAAGCTGCTGACCTAATGACGATGTCTTTAAAGCAGCCGACTCGTTAAAATCTCGGGAGACAAAGGGAATTTCCATGTGGCGAACGTTCGGCAAAGGTATCGGTACGCTAAATAAAAACAAAAAATTACCGCCGACTTGTTTGGTTGCTCAGGTGTTTCAGCTGCTGTCTATTATCAATTAAATAGAGGAAGACTTGCTGTATAAAAAAAAAGAAGAAAAAAGAACAGTGTTTCTTTGGGAAGTGGACCCGTCACCATGTTGACATCCCTGCTATTAGAGAAACATTCACAGGTGCAGTGGCTGGCAGTCTCCAGTGTTTACCGAGGAGCATCATTAGCCGGGCATCTCACAGCCTTAAAATGTCATATATCCACAGTAATGAACTGTGAGAGCACGCACTATTCCCAAACTTCCCTGCTGCGGCACCCACATTAATCCAAATGCTCAAACTCCGCAACCGGAGTCCCTCCACTCATTAACAGTGGCAGATATCAAGATAGGAATAATGAGGAAGTGCCCGCAAGTCAGGGCATATATTAAAGAAACAGAAAGTGCAGGAGAGGGAGAGAGAAAGAGGGAATAAATCCTGTCATAAATGGGGAAAATACCCCGGAGAAATGGCCCGGGCTTGGATGACTAACTGCATGCATTCATATTGTTTGGAGACGGTGACAGCTTCTTCTTCTCGTGCCAGAAACATAATCATAACGATGTACAGCTCCATGTGTAGTCAGACAAAAATGTACAATTTCAACAGCTTTCAGACAGTTTGTAAAGAGTTTTCCTAAATAGTCACGCCCCGGCCTTTTCTTCTTTTCATTTTATTTTTTGCTGTTTTACAGTGCGGAAAAAAAACAACAACTGTGTGCTGTCCTCGTTATATGTTCAGAATATCACTTAATACTCTGAAGACCGTCGGCTTCTTGTCCGCAGGTTCATTGACATTAAAGAAAGGCGAAACTAAAACATACAAAAAAAACCAACCCAAAATGAATTCTCTTTAACATGTACGGATTCACACAATGTAAACACATCAACTCAATCTCTAACATTACTTCAAGTTTTTTTTTTTTTTTTTTTACTTATTCTTAGATGAACTTTCACTGGTTTAAGAGCAGTGCGGTCATTAGCAACAGTAATTCAGCAAAACCTCCATCCTAAACTTCACAAAATGCAATATTGTCCAAGAATGATGCTCTGAAGCTGTAGATGAGAACAAAACAACACAATGCAGACCAACGATGCAACCATAAGGCGTGTGATGTATGCAGATGGCGCCGGATTAACTCCCATACAAAAAATGATGACTGCTCTCGGTGCCGTGCTTTTCTTACTTCCTCATTACGGGCCTATAAATTCCTGCTACTGTCCTCCTGTTATTCTTAAAATGATCACAACAAACTACAAAATCCTTTAGAAAACACACAAGATTTCTAACTGAACTGTAACAGAACAAACTCTATAAAAATGCATTTCTGTGAAAGTTCTGGGATACAAATAATAATATGAAGGTTAGAACTGCATATCAATAGTCAGTAGCACTGAATCACACATACAGTAAATAGAGTTGTTCCACCACTCCTCCATGGAAACCAATTTACTTATATATAATTTCATTTGAGCAGATATTTATTAATACAGTATGCGTGCAAACCTACTGAGAATATTGCAGCAACAGTCCAGGACATAAATAAATTACAGCGTTGTGTTCAGAGAATGAAGCCGATGCAAGAAGGGCCGTTCCTTTCAGAGCAAGTAGTTGTATTATTATTACCGGCCTGGTCGTCAGCATTACTCTGCCACTGTCGCTGTTTTATTTTTTTTAGCTGTCATCCAGCAGCGAGTCGGGATGACAAATGTGCTGCATCTTTGTAAAACTTCACAGAGAAATGCTTTGTTTCTACTTGACAAACTGAGATCACTAATCGGTGCACCTTTCGTCCTCGGGCTAGTTTAGCCGACTTAAAACCCACCTGACATGTTCCGCTCAGACGTCTGCAGGTTTTGAACAAGAACGTGCTCAGATCATTTATAAAGATTTATAAAAAACAAAATGTTTTCATATTATAGGGCAATTCGCTCTCAAAATATAAAACTCTTTGTTTATGTGATCTCCATTTCCATGGCAATGCATTGGGGTATGACTGACAACTGGAAAACAATCAGTCGCGTCAGTAGACTCTTACGTAATGTGTGTAATGTTTACCACTCCAGGAAGTAGGCCGACCCCAAGCAACGACCCTGGCAACGGAGACGAGATGTAATCCGTTTTAATGTTTCTCAAACTGAATAAATGCACCATATAGAAACACTAAACTTCTCAGCTAGCTCAGTCTGGTTGTAAGCAAGATACCCGCTGAAAAAAAAATGATCGATGGAGTCATGCATTTTTAAGATTTCACTCTAGCCACCGCTAGGATTTTAAGTGAGCGACAAAAAAAGAGACCCGATTTCGCCAAATGGGTCACATTCACTTATCAAGTAAAAACAACATCATATTGCATATTGTATGAAATACATTTCTAATTCTACATTCCACTGAGAAGACGGTGATATTTTCCAGTGATGAACAGGGTGTGTTGTCATGGTGATTTGAGCACGTTCCAAATTTTACATTTGACCTACATATAATACGTATAATACAACATGCATGAAACATTTTGTTGAAGATATCAAAAGGTAGGTCAGTCACAAACGTGCAGTTTACGCTCAGACCTTTTTTTTCCTGTACATCTTCAGAATCTCTCAGACTCCGTGTGACCTACAGATCTATGAGAAGGAAATGAATGCCTTTCCATCGTGAATAATTATCTATGAATTTCTAAGTGTCATCAGCCACACGGAGCACTTCTTATCACACATCCATCCATCAACAGATGAGCTCACATCAATATTAAATTCCTGCCAAAGCATCACTGCGAAAGTATTGACTGAATATTGTTTTCAATTTGGGAGCATCACAATATATTGCAAGTCATTACACCTCCTCCTCTGTCAAGATAATTCGCCTCACCGCTCTGCTTTATGATAAATATGAAAGCCAAATGGCCGGAGTCCATCTGACTCAGATTTATCGTGAGTCCATCCTGTGCAAAAAAGTTAAGTGCACTCTCTTAAATTTCACTTTGTCACCTTTTACTGGGCTTCAACTTCGACCAAGCAGAACCATATGAATTAAAATACCAGAGTTTCATGTTCTTCTTCTTTCTGGCTGACAAGTTATGGGCCTCCTTTTTTATATTCAAGTTGAGGATTATATTCAGGTCAATACAAAAAACCTGGAGGTGCGACGTTGTAGGTAGTACTTGCAAGTTTTCCGAAAGAACTGACATCAGAACATTGATTTCATACTTAAAAGAAAGAGCAAAAACTAATTGATGAATATGTCATTTGCCAATCTGCTAAATCTACGAACCATTAATTCTCACGGCTGTTTCCCTCGAGTCTTTCTCCTTTTTCTACCTCATCTTTTACAAATAAGGAAACATGTTAATTTTTTTCTCTCCATTCAAATCCTTTTTCAACATGTCTTTGTGTCAGTTCATGCCAGCGATGTCTAATTGTGTCTTTCCATTGACTTTCATGACTTTTTGCACTTATAATTCCGAATTCACAGCTAGATATCCGGTTGCATGTCGAGTAAAAGCCAATTTTCCACACAAAAAAAAGCTATTCCGGGCACGTCTCGAGACGAGATGTGCGCTCTGACGTTTTTTTTTTTCCAGTTCTCGGTGCTAAATCATAAAATTGTGAGTGAAATTTTCATGCTGATGTCATGCTGCTCTACATTGTTTACAGGAAGTGAAGTGCACGTTAGCGGTGACTGGGCAGGACATGGAGCTCAAGTGGTTCAGTACATCTTCCAAACTGTTTGGCCAAAGTTTAATGATGACATCTACTATATATGTGTATTTTGTTACTTTTTCTACTAGTTTTCCCAACATAAGAGTTGAACATTTGGCAATGTTTTCCCCCAGTTGTTAATAAAAACTTGTTGGTAATCATTAAAAAAAACTAACTGTTCCGTGCAGATGAAAGTCGGGTGCAGCAGCAGTGCTGCAGGTGTCGACTTTTGAAGCAGGGTTTGTAGTTTCACCGTCTCTGATCTGCGTGCTTGCTGAGAGGTGAGGGCCGGTGGAAAAATACACAAAGCACAACACAGCATGCTTTCATATAGAAGACGAGTAAGTAAGTAAGTAAGTTGAAAAAGCTAAAGAATCTCGAATTACTGCCCTGAGGTTGTTTGCCTTCACCAAGCAGTCAAGATACAGCTTACATCCGTGTCTGTCCAGACTCATTTAAAATTTATCGTCGAGACTTTGAAGGAATGTGATCAAAATAAATATCAGGTGCATTTTTCTTGCTGTTGTTTTGCAGTACTGTCAAATTCTTTGCGTGGGTTCAAGTGCTCGACCAACAAAGTTGACGGTTGACGATGCGTCAATCAAGGACGTTGCTGCGAAGACGCTTCGGATTCAAAATGTGGATGCTTCTCGCACATTTTACACCCAACAGCATCTCGCTTCCCGTTTCTGAGTTAAGATGTTAAATGTGGTTATTTTTTTGCAGAACATCGCACTGTGGTGAAGTTAACCTTTAACCTTTTGGATATAACATGTCATCTTTTAGTACTATTATAGTTGTGTGAAACTTTGGCATAGTCAGCATTTGAATTCTTGAGTTTTTGGAACAAATGTGTTTGACCTTTGATGTACAAGTGAATAGTTTTTGTTAAATTTGAGGAAATCCTCTGAAGGTCTTTCTGAGATATGGAGTTCATAAGATTGGGACGGAAGACTGGACGGACGTCGCTGTCACCGGTGTGGAGGCGTAAAAATGACCGTCATCCAACACGATCTACGTTCCCCAGCTGCAGATCCCTCATCAATGTGTGTGTCTGTGGAGCTGTTTATTAATAAACTACAATTCCCATTTTTATTGATGTGAAGAAACATGCTTGAAAGAAACTGTTTGTCTCAGTCATGTTTTTTTTTTGTATGGGATTTGCCCGCATTTAGAAATTCAGAAAGGTTCAAATGTTTCAAATTAAAACGTCTGATCGGACATGAAGGCGTCTGACAATTAGAACACTAATAAGATTACAGACAAGATATTTAAATTCAAAGTCAGCAAGATTTATGGAAGAAAGTCTTAATCTCCCAGACAAAGATAAAATGTAATGATATTATTTACTGATCCAGACCCCTGGTACACCATTATGATTGTCGGAGTTGGATGTCATGTCAAAGGCAGGAGAGACTCGCATGCAAACAACGTGCCGAGAAGACCAGAGACGTTAAGCACAAAGTGTTTGGGTTTTCATTCATGTGGTCTGACTGATGCTCAATGACGTGAACTACTTATGCAGGCCGTTCTTACACCCAATCTCGACTCCAATCAGTTTTATCTCCCGGCCGCTCCACACACTGACAACTCGTTCTCTTATCTTCTCGACACTCAATCTCCCGTGTCTCATGTGGCTGCAGCAAAAAAAAAAAAAAAAAAGAAAGAAGACTTTACAGAGAATTTACATCCAGGACGGCGCTCATCAGTTAGCTTGTTTTGATCACTGAGCTGGATTATTGTGATTTGCAGGAGAAATGCAGCCCCGAAAGTGGCTTCAAGTTAAAGTGACATTTTTCTTCTTTCTCTGATTTTAGATCCATCTCAGTTTGACTTTGCTGCCCTGACTCCGTGTGAGTCTGTCTGTACGAACAGAGCGCTCTTGTTGGGTGATTCTACCCGGAGCAGAATTTTTTTTTTTGTAATGTCACAGCGTCTATACTCACTTTCTGTCTCATACTCAAGATTCCTCCATTGTGCCTAGGAACGTATTTAGTAACAATAAATGATGGCAAGATGCTGAGGCAGAGAGCGCACAGGAAGCAGGAGATTTGGTGAGAAGGGGTAATTACCGACAGGGTCTGGCAGCATGCTGAAATTAATTCCTCTATATTTTCATGTTTGGATTTGTGCAGATGGAAAGTGCACATCCCAAAATGGATGGCAATGAAGATGTTATAAAATGCTGGAACGTCAAATATAACCTTTACGTCTTGTAAATTACCTGTTCTTTTTTTCCCCCGCGTTGACGCAGAACCGCCAGATAAAAAAGAACAGACATTTTCAAGAAGAGTTTGATCATTTCTCGTTTTTGTTTTACTTTTTAGAAGAGATTAATTTCTACATGTAAATGCCAACGGGCAAAAAAAAAACGTCTAATTTGGGGAATGCAAATAGTGTGTTGGATGTCTATGAAGTTTGATTTTTCTTCATAAATAAACTCATCATTCTCTTTTTGTTTTGTCTAATCTTTTCATCTAAAACACTGGACGAATTGAGATTCTTCTGTCTTTGAGCGTTTCAGATTGGAGCTGCAGGAGAGGCGTCAGCTTTGATTGGTCTTTGGCCCGGAGTGGAGCAGCTCCGGAGCTGCGGGCCCGCACACACACACACACACACACACACACACACACACACACACACACACACACACACACACACACACACACACACACACACACACACACACACACACACACACACACACACACAGCAGCAGCAGCAGGCAGGTGCAGAAAAAAAAAAAAAAGGCCCTGGTAATTGGCTGGCTAGTGTGGCCAGGCCTCCGGTGGGGCTGGGCTGTGACTCCTGAGGAAGACACACAAAATGAGCTACTGCATCAAAAATTGAGGTTGGCAACCTCCATGCACGTCTGGGCGATTTTTCAAATGAGCATTTCTCGGCCCCAGAGGAAAGCACGGCGCTCCTGCTATCATAAGCAATTGGAATAGAAATGGACACAAAATACTTTTTTTTTTTTTTTTCCTGGCATGCATAAGTAGGTTGGGCAAGAGGGCAAGCTGTGATGTTCAAAGTGTGGTGGGTAAAGAGAGCCGGGAACAAAAAGAGACATGTGTTTTATTTTCTAAAAGAAATGAGGTTAGCATATTTTTCCTTTTAAGCCTTGCATTTCCTCTTCCTGTTCTTTAAAGAGTGAAAGGAGATCAGAGAAATGAGCTTTGAGTCCCTAATAAGAACTATAAGAGCTGCGTGGTGCGTTTTGCTGCCACTGACAGAGCTTTGAAAGCCCAGAGCGGAAATAGCTCTGTTTTCACATCAGAGGTTTTAAAGCTCTTTTTTTTTTTAAAACTTTGATTTGAAATGTTACTCTGGACGTGTGGTTTCAGCTGACTTTAATCCAAAGCAGCTACAGCACAATAACATTGCATTGTTTTTGCATATTTAAAGATTCACTGTTTAGCTTGTGTAGAATGACGAATCTTAAAGACGATAAATCTGAATATATTTGAAGTGGGCTTTCATCAAATTGTTTACAGATTTGATTTAATCCCTCAAAGGTGGGTGTGTTCAAGCAGCCGTGGAGTCTCTGGAGAACCACACTTTCACCCACACCACACAAGCTCATCAAAAAAAGACAAAGACAGCTTCAGTGCTTAGAAATGAAGAAAACAAGTTTTGGTAAAAAAAAAAAAAAAAAAAAAAACTGATATTCAAAACACAACTTGAACAAACACTGAGAGCCAGAAATAATGTTTATGTACAACTAAATAGCAACAGCAAATTCATATGGAAGGAAATGGGAAGTCACAGATTGGTTCACTCTGGACATATCAGTAATATGTGTAATGATCATATATTATATTTATTTCTCACTATTGATACCCAGTCCTGCAGTGCAATATAAATTTGTATGGCCGTGTTCAGGCGCCACCAGCACTTCGTGGTCTGATCGTGTTTTTCTCAGATGCAGAAAAAGCATTCGCTCCACCGCAATCTTTGCTTAACTAAAGTGTCTCAACCTGACTGCAGACATTGAGTCTGAATGCATCGTACAATCTCTGGTATGAGAGTCAAGGGTTTGTGTATCTGTGATCCACTCGAACCGCCTCGTGCCCAATGTGATGCTTCATTCATTAAAATAATACTTTGTGAAGGGTGAATATTATTTCTTGGTTTCAGACGGCCACGCTTTGCCCGTCTTGAAACGTGACTATCACTCAAAACACATCACCCAGCTCATTGCTTCATTGCCGTACACTTTCTCAAATATTTACAGGGTCTTCATTGTTGATTTCCTGAGTTTGACACAAAATTGGAGGTGCGCCCTCTGGTCCGGTCCGCGGCAGACGCACTCGAACCAGCGCTCGCAAAAACATTATATAACTCGGGCGCCGATGACGATCGAGCCGTGAAACTCGGAATACTTTCTCAAAAAGGTCACAGCTTCTTCCTGCTCCTTGCGTGTCCCGCTACTACTTACCGTTCACGTGCAACAGGAGCAGTCTCTGAACTTTTTTTGGGATCGAGCCGCCTACTTATTATCGGAGGCAAGGTAAGTTATCTCAAACTAAACTGTGGCCACTTTATCATGCCGATGTGGAGCAGAGACGGAGATCACGGTGTGTGACCACAACCATCGAATAGATGATGTCACAAGTCATCGGCTGCACTATGATTACTGTGAAAGTTGAGTGAATGGGCGGGAGTTTAAAGTAGTCTGCGTGAGGATGAACATTTGTACGGCCCTTTAATGCAATAACGGCATGAAGTCTACGACCAAAAGACTGAATATTTAGTATTTCCTAGAAAAATGCTTTTCCAGGCCCTCAAATCTCCTGCCAGCAGTTCATGTTTTTTAGGGGGACTTTCTGTCATCAGTCTCAGCAGGTAAAATACATGCTCAGTTGGGTTTAAATCTGGTAAGTGCCTCGGCCAGCCCGAGACCTTTAATGTCTCCATCACTGATAAAAGCCTCGGTCGCGCAGGCGATGTGTTTGGGGTCATTATCTTGTTGCTGGGAGGAACGTTTGAACTTTTCCTTTGCTCGCCTTACAGATGAGTTGTCAGTCATTCTCTGGTCTTCGTGCTGCTGCGTGGCTTCCCGGCTCCAGTTTGCTGAATGATGAAAGGACGGCACGAAGGCCAGGCGCCCACGACCCTTTTTATGTGTCCGGTCGTTAACTCAGTTTTTGCTCAGTTGAAAGTGCGAAGGGAAGCCAACACAGCACGGCTATTTCTGTAAATTAGTCAAATGCATCTGAAGACCGGTAAATGAAAGCTGATAATCACTCCTTTTATTTAACATCTTAGGTTATTGGCAAACAATATCTAATTTCACTCCGCTGCTACTGTAGCTTACTCATGGAGCAGACTGTACTCCGTCTGCTTGCTGGGCAGGTAGCATGAAATGGGTTTTTCAGAAGACAATGGTCTGCCTGAGAGTGCTGTGAGTGAACTAAAACAGTAAAAATTGTGGTCTGTCAGGCTTTTCAGTAACTATGTTTGACTTCTTCACCGGGTTGTTCTGTCCCTCCAGGAAATCACGATCTTGGGATTCTTTTTTCTAATTCAACAGAAGCTGTGCCAAAAAGTATTAACAGCAGACAAAACTGACTTTATTAACAAAAATAACTCCTCGTTTACAATCAGAAAGGCTCCGCTCCTGCTTTCTCATCACCAAATAAAACTCGGTGCACCGGAGGAAACCGGAACAAGAGGAAAAATCGGAAGTGACCGGGTTTGTGGGAAATGTGGACTTCACATTAAAATTGTCTAAATAAATGCTTATTGTCAATGGAAGACATTACACATTACTCTATGCTGCAATATTTGTATACCCATGTGGAGTTGTAAGAGCCTGTACTTTGTTTGCGTGCATACAGTAGGCCTGTGTGTTGAATTAACATGAATTAAACTGCATCTAAAGCTCTTATTTTGACGGCTGATGTAGTCACAAACTATATGTTCTGTAAGCTTAATTTTTTTAAAAATCAAGTATTTTTGATGGCAACAATCACAAAACACTCTTGCTGCTTGGTTTTGGATTCATCACATCTTGTTAGTTAAAAGCTGCTGGCAATTAGAAATAAGGTTGCTGAGATGAGAGTTTGTGAGACTCGAAAAATGACCCTGAATTGATGATCGTCTGTGGGTCCATTCACCTTTCTCACTTATGCAACTTTAAAGGCAACTAGTGGGGCAGGATAAACACAACTGCAGTAGGTAACTTCTCAAAGCTGCAGTTGTCGTCTTTCTCCTCCATTATCCAAAATATTCCATTCTTTTTCCCCCCAAATCTCATGATTTGGGGGAAAAAAACCGCCTCAGATCCAGTTTTCACGTCACGCCTGAACACAACTTGGCGGAGTTGATTGAGGAACACATTTGCATTTGGCCGACCAAATCACTATTTTTATAGACCTCTTTCGCAATTACATATTCTCCGTGTTAATGTTACTTTCAGACGGAATTAGTTCTTTATGTGCTCCGACGCTTGTAGTCCATTAATTTAGTTTTATTGCCGCTAAATTAGATTCACTTACTCCCCCTGGCAAGGAGGCGTAATGTGCATAAAAATAACTTATACCCCTAAACATTTGTTCTCCAAATATTCATTTCAAGCGCACTGTTGGTAGGCCGCACGCATGTCAATAACCTTCAAAGCTCCTTCATGTTTCTGACGCTTATTATGATATGAACTGAATAACTTTTTTCTTTTTCCAATTGGGTTCCTCTAAAAGTCACAGGCTGCCTCCGCCAAGCTAGGACATCATGTATCACCGCCTACTCCGAGTTTCTGAGGGAATCTTTTTCTCTGAGGATCTGGCATTGAGGTAATGATAATATTGTCACCTTCACCCACCGCATTCAGTGCAGACGGCGCTCTTTCCCTTTTATCCTTTAACATTACGCTTTAGTGCCACTATTAAGGCATTATGAGTTTGCAGGAGTGTTTTTTTTTTTTCCTTCTGCGGGAGAACGAGCTCCCGAGGTCACTTTGGGAATTGTGTGTGATTGCAGCTTGTGTGTGGTGAACTATGAAGTGCATTTTTCAAAGAGCCGAGTGGATTGTTCTGCAGTTTGGACCGAGCTGCCTTGAAACAAAACACGTACAGAATTAAACTGAACTCACTGAGTTTCAATAAAAGAAAGACCAACATTTTCTGACATGACAAACTAGATCGACCAAACATTTTGAAAAAGAAAAAGATGGTTCTCAAATTTGCTGCTATATAAATAACTAATAATGCCAAATATAATCACAGTAAACTCTGCTTAAATGTCAACAAGATGTTTGATTTGGTAACGTTTTAAGTCATCTTTACATAACCAAGACAGTATAGTATACTTTTGGAGCCTATCCCGGCTGACTTTGGGCAATTTTGCACATTGGGAAACTTAAAATAAAAAAATAAAAATCTTGCGGGAAATATTCATCGCGCATGTTCTGCACATGGAAAACGTGGTTTTGGACCACTTTCATGGTGTAATGTGTGAAGCCCACGTAGATTCCCATGTGAAAAATCTTGTTGCACAATGTGCTAAAAAAGTGTAAAACGTGATCACGTGTAGAAAACATGAAAAACTTGTTGTTTTTCTACAAGGGGCTTATTTTTCACGCATAGATAAGGAATCTTACTTGGTGAATGTTTTTAAACTGATGTCATTAAACTTAACATTATGAAATCAAATATGATGACCTTACTTGAAGCTACCCTGTCAAGTTTTCGATCACTAAAGGTTCTGTGGAGAAATGGTTTTAGAAGTGGATGCCAGTTTTGTTTGGAAGCTGAATATCCATAAGAAATGTTCCAACAATGGTAAAGTAGACAAAGTCTGTAAACCAGCAGTTGAGAATTTAAAATATTGAACAAAAAACTATTTTGCAAACGTTTTATGAGGAGCGAAATACTTTCAGCACATTTGTGACGCTTTACATTCAGCTTCTCAAACACAAAACAGACTTTTTGTTTGTCTACAGGAAGAAATACGCAGAGCGCTGCCTAAAACGTGTGTTTGTATCGGTAAAGTTTTGCTTTCGGTTAGTAAAAGATAAAAAAGAATATTGCTTGCCAGTACAGCCTATTCATTTTCCGGGGGGGAAGATTTTTCTCTGCGTGAAAGCGTAGCCAAATTACATGAAAATTCAAACATCCCACACCCACAGAAAAGTGTTTGTGAATTTTGATAATTTTCATTAGAAGAATTTTGTATTCGGCTTATTTTCTTCCTCTAATCTTCCAAGCGAGACCCAAGATGAAGAGAAATTATTTTCTTTTGAAGACTGAAGACAAAGCTTTGAACACAATTCAGACTAAAAGTGCCGGAACTTTTCTTATTAAATGTGACCACAGCAGAGTCTCCCTCAGAGCATCGTCTCCGAGGCATGGAGGGGAGCATATATCATGCAGTCTTGGGATTCATTTTTTCTATACTCTCTACATGTCAAATGGAATAAATGTATATTTTATTTTTAATGATGATAAGTGCTGTACAAATTAAGATTTTTCAAAATAAAGAGTTGAAAAATAGGAGCAACAAAGCCAAGAATGGCCTCAAGATATGAAACATGTCTCTGTGCTTTGAATAAAATCGCTTTTAATGTGAACGAGCGGGATCACTGCGTGTCGGCTGAATCATGTTTTATAACCGATTCCAGTTCAAGGCCGAGATCTGACTCTCTTTCAGCACAGACAGAAACATCGCGTCCGAAGCATCACAGGGCTGCTGTCAGTGCGCTGAACGTCTGATGATAGAAATGAGAGTACGGAGACCAAATCAGCAACAAACTCAAAGAAAAAAATCAAGACTTTCTAAAGGCTTTGTAGAGATACTCCCGTGATCGTTTATTTGTTTATTTGCTTTTATTACCGCTTTTATTACCACCTGCCTTAAGCTCGGTGCTCTCATTATGGCTTAGAGGGAATGTTTCATTTTCATAATCTGTTTCCCTGCTCTTGTATAAGAAATCAAAGTGATTTCTTATTTTCTTGCAATGGCCTTAGCTATGTTTCATCTGTTTCAAGTAAAACTGTCCCCAGGCCCACAGGAGGGCCCCCAAATTGCTAAGCTTTGGTAGATGATAGCAGGGTCTGTCAATCAAAAGACCGCTATATATTTAACATCCCACCGTGTCCACTTATGGTTTTGAGTCACAGCTCATTTTGTGTAGGCTAAATAAAAATCTATTGTTTGCTGAAATATTCCAACATAGCATGTTTTATCAAGAATGATGTAGATAATTTCTACCAATCACCAACATCTACTTAACTTAATTGCTTTATTCCCACAGGATCGGGGCATGCTGGGTAATGGCAGGGAGAGGAGTCCAAAGGGGGACTCCGGGGAGTTACCCAGTGGTGTGCTCTTGTCACTTTCATTTCATGTGAGCAATAAGAATGACCACAGTGGCATATTGTCATATTAAATGTTGGGTGAAAATAAAATTGATAGGGCCCCCGCATTAGCTTTTGAAAACGGGCCCCCAGGTGCTTAAAGCCGGCTCTGAATATAACATTTTGATTTCAAGTCAAATAAAAATGTTGCTTCGCTCCAATTTAGCAAAAACAAAAACAAAAACTTTTTTTGGTTGTTGTAATGCGGGGATCATCTCAAACCAAATCACTTTGCAGAAAAATAATGACAAAAAGCAAAAACACCAGACGCTGAGGTGCATGATGGGGCTTACGCTACGTTCCATTAAATCTTGGAAGGGGCAGAAATTCCCGGCTGGCACTGCGTAATTACACCGGGGTTTAGCTCGGATACGAGAAGAAATGAGTGAAACATCTGTGAGATTTAATTTAACCAGCAAATAAGTTTTTCATGCAAATGTTTTTTTGCCAGCTTCACATCCCAGTGTTTTTTTTTTTTTTTAATAAATTCCATTCATCCAGCAATCCATTCTCTGTACTTCTCTTGTTCAGGATCAAAGGATGCCACAGCCTATCCCAGCATGCACTGGGCCATAGCCAACGTTAAAGTGAATACATTTTGTAATTTATCACATTTTCTTCGATTTTTTTTTTTGTTGAGAAAATACAAAAAAAAAAAGTAAATTTTTTAAAAATAAAAAAGATGTCAAAGATGGTAAAAGTAAGTCTGAGCAGTTAGTTTTTCCAACTGTCAGTTATAACGATTTTGGAAAAAACTTGGCTGTTGAGAAATCTTTCACACTCTACTCGCAATTTCCACTTGATCCATTCTTTCATTATTCCAGCAGGAAGGAGTCATTTACATTTTCCCTCTGACATCTCTGGCATAAAACATCACTGCCGTCTAAACGTGTGACGGAGAATACTCCAGGCGACGGCAGCCTCTGAAACCTGCATTTCCACATCGACTGCTTTCATCATAGGAAATGGTTAAACATCAGAGAGGCGTGAGAGAAAGTGCCGCGTGTAGTTACGAAGCCCCCCCGACTGCACCTGGAGGACTTTGCGGAGTGTGATGCTTTTATTTCACGGCTCGGAGTAAGACATAAACCCCTGCAAATTACAACAGACTGGGAACCAGCGGGAGGGGCACCTGAGACAGCGGCCTTTGATGCTGCGTCTTCCCGACCGCCTCAAGCAGCCATCCATCAGCACGAATCCACAGCTCAGAAGTGAAAGTCTTCTTTCATTACTGTGAAACATTATTTGAATTGTTGCCTATGATTAAAAAAACAAAAAAAAGCCAAGCATCAGTTGCAGCTATGAACATCACAAATTACAGACATGTATTAAATTGTTATTGTATGATAATGGATTGTTTCATGTCTTGGATTGGTGTCCAAAGCAGTAAATGACCACTTAATGAGCCGGAGTTCACCGGATTTTATATTTAAACACGAGCTGCCGGTTTAATTTTCTGACCTCTTAACAAAGCAATAGTTAATACTTAAATTGCATACTGACATATTAAATGGGCATCGATTTATTGTATTCAAATTTGAAAGTCTGTATTAATGATGCGAGCATTGTTCATGAATGTTAGGATTTAAATGGCAACAGCAGCTGGCAGTAACATTAATGGTTCTATTGAAGTGGAGCAGCGGTGGCGACGAGCCAGCAAGCACCAAAGGAAAAGAAAGGACAAATTCCCATGACAACTGCATATGATAGTTAAATGTCCTGATTTCTGCTTCCCTTGTTAATCACTCAGGACACTTGGTTGTGTTCTTTTTTTTTTTTTAGATACATAGTGTGTATCTCATTTTAAAGTGGTACATGTCACCAAAAAATGATTTCTTCATCTTACATGTCAGAAATGGGTTTTTTTTTTTGGTGTCAGCAAATGATGTTAAATTTGCGGAGACATTTTGTTTAATGCTAAAATGTGGATAAACCTGCACGTTTGTAGGTTTGGCCTCATGAATTTGGTGCTCCGACAACTACCTTTGAACTTTTAAGCTCCCTTTGAAAAACTGAAGAACAGAAATGGTAAGTCAACAATCCACAAATGAGCAACGTGGTCCAGAACATTTTCACTGCGTGAACTTGAAGGGTCTGGACACCCTCCATATGGAATCATTTGCCCGGCTCTGGCTATTTCACCTAAATACTTTTCTTCTTTTCACCACAAATGCTGTCACGTAAAATCTTCTACTCAGAGTTCCTAAACAACGGCCACTTTTCTTGTGGGATATTCCAGTTTTGTCAGGTGTTCAGGTGTATTTTCTAAAGCTGGAGTGAATCAGACCCATTTTCAGTGTGAACATACAGGTCTGGCTACGCTACATAGAGAATCGTCTGCAGTCTTTTCATCCTACTGGGCGTAGACCTCGGGTTGATTTCAACCAATCAGCATATACCGAAACCAGCCACCTCTGCTACTACCTACGGCCCTTCTCCATCAAATATTCTTTTTGTTCTGAGTGTAACATATTTTAAAAATTGTTTTAATGAGCAGCTTGACGAGGTGCTGAATGTTGGCTGATTTTTTTTTTTTCAGTTGAAAAATATTTACGCTGCCCTCGTCTCTGTCATCAGCCGTCCAATCACAGTGTAGGAAGGGCGGGACAAATGCGGTTAACCACCGACACAGGTCTCTGATTGGTCCGCCCTACTGTGGCGTGCAAACGCTTAATACGAGCCGAGTTTCCAGACTGTTATCACAGCGAATGTGAGCGACGGTCGGTGCATCCGACATGTCGTTGCAGAGAAAACGTGTTATTAATAACCAAAATTAAAGCTGCCCAAACGTAACGGAGTCCTTGTCAGTGATACTATATTATTTATATGACAATGCATGACAAGCACACCATCTATAGACCACACATAAAAATGTATTTTATTTAGTGTATTAACAAATTGTATTATACATTTTATAGACAGTGTTTTTGTAACTTTTGTTTCACAAACAACAGCATTATAAAAATAAAAGCACATGTAACATATATTGTGATGATGGTACTTTTTTTTTTCTCTGCAAATCTGGAGTAATACTGCATCTAATTTTTTTCCACTTGATTTCATTTACTCTTTTCTTACAAAAAACTGTCGTAGAGCTTAAAAAAAATGAGTGACTGTATGGAAAGCTTAAAACGGATGTGAGGTGTAGAAAATAATAAGTACTTGTGTCTATTTTTGCACTTGAAAATAAATGTGATGAGGCAAAAAAATAGAAACAAAAAACAAAACAACATGCTGGTGTTGAGATGTTTGTGAGATGATTACATTGCTTAAGGGTAATAATATATCCGCAAAAAGCTTTTGTTTACGTATGCGAGTGATTCAGGTTTGTGCAAATCTACAAACATCAGCACACTGGCAACATATCAGAGACGGCAGAGGTTTAAATTTATATCATTAACTGTCAAAGTTGTCCTTTTTATCAGAAGAGGGAAAAAAAAAAAGAAAAGCTATGAGGCAAGTATGGTGAAATCCTCCTTACTTCTAAGATGTTATACAAATTTAATAGGAAAAGCTGACATGAGGATCTCTAATACGTCTTGAGATCCATGAAGACGATGGAAAATGTCCCCCGATTGTCCCCTTTGCACGGCTCCAGGATTGCTCTTCACCGTCATCGGGCCCCTGCGCGATAACCGCCCGTCCATCTGTGCTGCCCAGCCGCCGGTCCGCCTATTAGCTACATAATTTGGTTGTTTCGTATTCCATGGAGTTGGGCTGTTTGGCGCTGAACGTCTGCAGCGCCGCCTGGATCCTGGCGACGTCGGTGGTGGAGAGCTTGAGCCGGTGCCGCAGCAGGCAGGAGAACAGGTCCAGAGGCTGGGCTCCGGGCGGCGACAGCCTGTTGACCCGGTCCCGGATCTCCAGCAGCTGCAGCAGGGCCGAGTCCTGCGATCCCTGAGTGTATGGGTAGTCCAGCTGTAAGATCAGGTCCTGGATCGCCTCCGGGTCGAAGTGCATACTGTAGCCGTACACCTGGATGCTGTTGATCTTCATGTAGCCCAGATTGCGCCCCGGTTCCAGGTACTCCAAGGGTTCGTAGTACACGGTTCCATTTCCGCTCGTCGACGGGCCCCTGATCCGGCTCCGTAGGTAAAAGTGGACTGTCTCAAAAAAGGTTTTCCACTTGTTGCCTAAAGTCAAAGTCCAGTTGTAACAGTCATAGGGAAGGTCTAATTTAGTCCTCTCCCAGTCTGGGTAGTTGCTCTGCTCAATGGGCATGATCCAGCTCTCCGAGTGGCTCCCCCCGAACGGATTGATGTAGACTGACAGCATGGGGTCCAGAGTGCTGTTCTTGGTAAGGCAGATCTGCAGAGACATCCCCAGGAGCATGTGGACGTGGTTGGACTTGTACTTGTTGCTCTTGAGCGTCAGCAGCATCCTCTTCCTCCACGACGGGTCGAACCAGTTGTTGAGCCGCACGTCGTTGCTGACGAAGATGCCGTGGATGCCGATGCGGTTGTCGCGCTTCTGCAGGAGGTAGCGCAGCTCCAGGTCCTGCAGGTCGGTCTCGAAGCCGATGTAGTGGTCGGTGGAGTCGGGCACCTCGTTGCGGCACGCGCCCTGGCTCAGCATGTAGCCCTGGTTGCAGGTGGCGCAGCGGGAGCGGTTCTCGTAGGAGCAGGAGGCGCAGGAGGTGCCCTCGCCCACCGTGCAGGGGATGACGCCCTGGCAGGGGGGGTGCTCGTAGGGGCACGAGCAGCTCCGGGTCTCCTCCAGGTACGAGCCGATGTGGTTGTTCTCGCTGCAGTAAATGATGGAGAGGATGTAGTTGAGCCAGTAGCCGAAGGGCCTGCGATGAAGAGACGGAACACAACGTGAGATTCACCGCAGGCATGAATACGAAATACTGCAGATATTTACATCAAATTTTCAATTTTGTTCGGAAGAAAAAATTACTGTCACGTGGGGACTGAGCGAGTTTTAATGTACTTGAAAAATGAAATGGATGATTTTTTCTTTTATGGGGTTCATATTCAGAAACGATGGGTAGAAGTGATCATTTTTGATGAATTGTAATGTTACGGCGGAAAACCTAGTTAAAAATTGTTCAAAAATATTTGCCATTTTTATTATTATTTGTCAATTCTTCTTTATTAATTCACTTTGTCTTTGTAATTTCTTTTCTTTTCTTTTTTTTTTTTATGCTGTCCTTGGTTTTTGTTGGTTAAATTAATTGTATGAATTTAAAAGTCTCAAAAAAGAAATGGATGATTTGAGGTCAAAGCAATAAAATATGAGGAACAAAGGAGGAACAGAGGTTTTTTTTAAGTGAATAGTTTTAGATTTTTTTTTGCCTTTCAAGAATATCATGAGGCTACAATGTGGCCCTTAATAAAAGTTCATATAAAAAATTCCTCTCCTCTCTCCATGTCAAACATCGATACATTTTTGATGATACAACCCCGCAGTGGGAAACATATGTATCGATGTGATTCCTGGAGACCAACTAAACCAACCCGTTATATGAAACGTGGGTCATTATAGCAGTAAGCAGATGGATATGTTTTCAGTGTTTCAATGGCGATATCAAAAGACATGGCTGAGTTCAAGCATCTCATCTGCTTCCTGATGTAAAAGTGTGGGTGAAAGTCAACACTCCCCTCATGCTCACAATCCCTTCATATCCTCCAGAGAGTCTCGCTTTCTGAAGAAATGACCACGTTTAAGATATCTACTGGAATCCCTGAGCAGTTTTATCATATGCTTCTCGAAAGGATATCCTGTCCACATATTTGGTTTCAGTACATTCGTGCCTTTATAGAAGCTGAAATTGCTTCTCTTTCACTCCCTCTTGAATATAGTTGAAAATGTGACTTCATATTTAGCACTAATTGGCGTCCTCGGGTGATTGGCAGGAGTTTCTCCCTTTTCTGAGAAAAGCTAACACGAGAACAACTTTCATCTGATTCTGATGAGCATGTTTTTGTTCTTCCCATTCACACTTTAAAAGCAGGAAGAAAAAGCACAAACAAAAATACAAAACCAGAAAATGTCTCGTGGGAAGTATTATTCAACACTTCTTTATACAAACAAAATGAACAAAGTTTTTTCAAAACCACATATATAACCGTTGGACAGTACCAGTGACGGGCGTTACCGGGCCTTCGTCGTTATGGTAACGATAATAAACGCATGGTTAATGTTTGGAGATGGTCGCAGTTTGGTTATGTTCACCAGAACTACTTGGGTAGATTTTAAGAGAAGATCATGTTTTAGAGGCATTCACACTACCATTTTTTTGGTAAGTGTGCAGTTTGAGACGACACTTGTTAAAATTCACACACTTAAAGTCCTAGTGGCGGCTGGCTTGACCGGTTTGGTCTTAACATACGACACGGTGCTAAAATCTTCAAAACACAAATCCATCGATATCTTTTTTCAGCAGATATCTTGGTTCTAACCAGACTGAGCTAGCTGAGCAGTTTAGTGTTTCTATGTGCTGTATTTATTCAGTTTGAGAAACCATCTCCAGAAAGCAATAAAACGGACAAGAAATCCTGTTGCTGGAGTGGTTGCTAAGGGTCGGACTACTCCCCGGAGAGGTAAACATTGCATACATTACATTCCCTTCCCCTGACGCGACTGATTGTTTTCCAGTTGTTAGTCATACACCATGTATTGCCATGGAAACGATCGCACTAACACAAAGTTTTGTATTTTGAGAGCGAATTGCCCCACAATATGAATACACTGCGATTACATATTTTATTTACATGGTTACTTGTTGTATAATTGCAATATTACAGCCCCCACTCAATATTGCTTAAAGGAAGAACACAAATTGAGACACAGCAATTGTCACTCTTAGTGCCAAGTAATCCGACTTCCTCATTTGCTCCCGTCACAATTAAAACAGCCTCTAGAGGTCGCAATAAACGTAAATGGTTCTGTTATTGGTTGTTATTGCTCCAACTATGAAAAAAAAACCATCACGTTTTTCCTGTACAATTCTATTATTTTAGAAAGAAGCAGATAAAGAATACGTGTCCTCTGGGAAACAAAAGTCGGATTTTAAAAACACCACAAATATGTGATGCTGATATGTTCTTCACTCCAGAGCAAAGATGTGGAGTCACTGAATGGAACCATCGGTAACAAATCTTTTATGTATTACGAGTCACGAAAAAGATTCCTGATTTTCCTTGTGAACAACAGGGCAGATGGACCTCGTGACAAGAATATAATGTTGTAAATCAACCTTTTCAATTGTTCGCTCCCACATCTGTCACCTCCCTGAATTCCTTTTTGTTCTATGGCTTTATGTCGTGAGGCTTCACATTAAGGGGGAATGCGGCAACATAAGCGTGTCACTGCTTTGGTAATTTGGAAGTGCAAAAGCAGGAAAAACGCTCAAAACACTTCATTCCACCGTAATCAAACAAGCAAATATATGTGATAGAAAGAAAAAAGAAGGCTAATACAAATTGAATAAATAAAACTGTGACAGGTTTCTTTCTGGGAATTTATTCAACAGCATTTTGTTTTGTTCCATCCAGTGTACTTACACTTGGAAATGTTAAGCATGAAAAAGTAACTATTATCAACAGAAGTGATTACACATCACTGTATGTTAAAATACTTTTATACACAGGTCAAGTTGTAAGAGCACTTTGTATTTGTGCATCCAGCAGGTCTGTGTGTTGAATCAACATGAATTAAACAGCATCTAAAGCTCTTATTTTGACAGCTGATGTAGTCGTTTGTAACGTATTCTATGTTAATCACAGACTGTCCGTTTTATATGTACGTCACATTCAATAAATCTGGTAGTGCTTAAAAAAATAAAAATGTTCTTCCTCGACCTGCACATTTTTTTTGAATTCCCACAAAACTCACCTAAAACCTAAAAAGCTTTGAGAAAATCCGCCCAGAAAAATCGAACACTCACAAAGCGTGGACATTTTATCACAACGTCTATCGAAGGTTGTGATGTTTGGCAGCTTCAAATCAGTGCTTTGAACGTTTGTATTACAACATCAGCGAGTGGAGTCAGTGTGACGCGGAGGGAAATGGAAAAGCGCAAAGAAAGGACATTTTCTCACATCATAAGATTTCAAAATCGGGTGACATTTTGTCAAAAGACTTAGCCGCCGTAAGGTGTCGACGGTCCTAACAGCGAAAGCCCGGCTCCTCTGGAAACTCATCAGTTGGAGTCGGTTGTGCATATCTCACCTTCAGAGCGGCGGCTGTGCGGCGCAGCGAGAGAGAGGAAGCCGTCTCGCCACCGTGAAGCGCTTTGTGTCAGCAGGACGTGTAAACTGTCACGGAGACGCAGCGTGCCGTTCGGGCCAAAGAGAAGCCGGGTGGTTCGCTCTGCAATCTGTTCATTGTCTGTCAGTTCATCTCACACGGATCAATGCCACATACCGACTCTCTCCGTCTGCCGGAAAACTTTTTTTTTTTTTTTCTCCCCATAGAAGATTTTCTTCCATTAGAGACATATTTATTTTCTTGGTGTATCCACACAAAAAAAAGGAAATAGAGAAAGGGAAAAAAAAACAAAAACAGTTGTTCTGTGCGGCTCCATTACGGCTTTCCCATTCGAAAAAACTGATAAAAAAAACCAAAACCTGCATACTGTAGTTATCTCAAGAAAGTTTCAAAAGAAACTCCAAAATGGATCCGTGCCACACAAAGCAATACAATATTTTTCTATTTACTTTGTCTTCATCTGGCAAAAACCCTGATGCTTCACGATATGAATAATAGCCACGGAGGTGCATGAATATTCTCTTTTGTAGAAAATGGGAAGAAAAAAAAACAAAGCCTCCATGAACTAGGTCATTACACAAGAGGCGTCACGAGATGACTTTGTGGAAAAGAAGATTATTTTTTAAATATTGTTTGGGGGGTTGGATAAGAAGATTTTATTTCTGATTACGTCCGATTTTGTATTACGCAAATGTCTATTCGGGCAGATTTTTAAAAGCAGAATTTATGAAGTGTATCTGAAGATTAAAAGACTTGGATATCGAGAGAAATGCAGTATTTAAACTGAGAAAGATACTGTGATCTTAACTGCACGGCTTTGAACTGTGTTAACATGAACCAACAGCCTCCTCCTCAGATCGTTGAAGAGCACCAGGTTATATCACAGCGGGATCCAAAATATCCACTTTGAGCATTTTTTTTATTTCATCACTCCCACTCCATCTCATTACTGCATTTACCGCTCTCCCAAAATTCACCCCACATAGTGTCCGGCTTAAGTGTTGAGGAAAGATACCGCATATTAGATTCAGTGCACGCGATGCCGATTTCACTGTGTGAATATATAAGTCTGGCGACCCTCCATAGAGAATCGTCTGCAGTTGTTCCATCCCACTGGGCGTAGACCTCGGCTTAAGTTTGACCAATCAGCACGCGCCGAACTGTAACTACCGACGGCCAGAGTCCACTAAAGTGTTTTTAACTAAATACAGTGTATTCATTAAATAGTTTTAATGGTTGCCAGCAGCTTGACGAGGTGCTGAGTGTTTTATTCTGCGACATTTTTTTTTCCAGGTCAGCGAGAGTTATAAAACATTAACAACACTGTCACCAGCCGTCTAATCACAGTGAAGGAGGGGCGGGACAAACGCGGTTTGTCAAAACGGTTTGTTCGATTGGTCAGAGCGGCTGTGCTAGTACCAATACGAGCCGAGTTTCCAGACAGCTACGAAAACTGAAGCTGTGAGCGACCGTCGGCGCAGTCAGGCTAAGTTGCTTCAAAAATCATCACCTGAAAGAAACAGAAATGTAAAATTGTGGCTCCTTTGTCTCGTGTTAAGTGATGAAACTGAAGTAACTTTGATGCCTCTTTTAAATTTGCTTTCCTTGCTCTCCCTCAGTGAACCTTAAAATTCTGAATTGCAGTTCCCAGCGGTCTGCGATGATAAATCGGGGAGACTAACTATCTGTAAAGCCACTTTCCTCCACTGTATTTCACAAATCGTAAGAAAAACAAAACACCTTCCAATAGATATGGAACTGGACCAAATTCAAAGTTAACAGTTGTGGCCATTTCATCCATTATACAGTAACTTCCACAGTGTGCATCAACTGGCAATGTGATGCTGAAACTTAAAATCAAAATAACAAAGGTAACAATACATACTGCACATGTATGTATGGTCTGATAAGATCTTGTAGGTGGATGATATCCTGTTTAAATGAACTGGAATTATTTTCCCTTATTTAGCAGAAAGAGAAGGCAGAAGCATTGTGAGACTGTGGCTCCAGTTTAAATTCACACAGCAGAGGATGAATATTTGGTTTCTCACCTGAAATGGATCCTAAAATAAGCTCCATCAGCTGCGGCAGCAGAATCACATTTCTTTTTCATAAACTCGTCTTCCAGACTATAAGACCGACTTTTTGGTGAAAAAAACACCGAAATAGATGGAAATGATTTACTGAAGATCCAAGGAGAACTTTTTTTGTTTTGTTCTTTCCCAGTATGATTTCATCACAGCCTAGTTAACCAACAGGAACATCTCCCAAACTTAGCATATTCCTTTAAAACACTGGCAAACTTTAATTTCACAGTAGGATAGCTTTGATTTCCTGAATGTAAAGGAGGCCCCGGACTGGGAGTGCAGCCAAAGTCATCAGGTGTGACACTATAGCTCACTTCGGGCGGGACCTCCGTTGAATATCAAAGCGCTGATGTATTGTCTGTATTATTACCATAATGCCTAGTTCAGGGGATAACAAAGCGATGTGCACAGAAGTCGGCTGGAGAAAATAAATGGGCACCGCCGCTCACAGCTTGCTTGAAAGGACTTATGATGTGGCCTGCAGGCTCTGGAATTTTTGCTTATTTTCCACACAGGCACACACACACACACACACACACACACACACACACACACACACACACACACACACACACACACACACACACACACACACACACACACACGCGCGCGCGCGCGCCCGAGTCAACAGAAAGGTCAGCAGGAATACTTATCAGTGTCTCACCTCTCCCTCAGCATAATAATTTTGGGCTGAGTTTGACACCTCTTGCTGAGGGTGAAGAGCTTGTTGACGATGCGTCGGGCTTTGCTCAGGAGCTGCTGCGCGCCGAGCTCCAGCTGCTTGTAGCGCTGGTGGACAGCGGGCTCTATCTTCCAGAAGTACTGGATGGCGGACGTGTTCAGGGCGTAGAACGTGGGCAGCCTCCGAACGAAGTTCTGAAACTCCTCTGAAAGGCAGAGAGAGAGAGAGAGAGAGAAATGAGATGAGAGAGGCGAAACCATCCATTTCCTTCTCCGGCGTGGTCCAAAACAAAACAAAAACCTCTCACCCCTCTCCAACTATATTTGTCTAATTTAGTCGGACCAAATGAGAGAGTCACTGGGCGGAGGCCACAAGGGCTTCGAGAGCTGCGGGGCAAACTGGAAGTGATATTGTTTGACGAATATGCTAATAGAGAAAGGCAGAGCTAAATACAAGGAGAGGGTGGGATTTTTCTTTTCTTTTTTCTTTCATTAATGAACAGCCAGCAGCTTTTCCCCGGCTTATTTGGCAAGTCTGCCGGAGAGAAATAAGGATGGACACGGGAGTTCAGAGGATAATATCTGTCAGTAACCTCAGAGCTACTTGTTTGCCGCGTGCACAATCCCCAGTAAACAGATGCCATTTCCGGGTCATTCAATAACAATATCATCTTCGGCCATAATCGTGATTGGTGTTATGGAAAATCGAAGCGTGCGCAAGGCTGATTAGAAAATGACCGTACTTCTGTTTTGTAATTAGTTAACGTTACGTTGATAATGAAATATCTGATTAGAAAACCAATTAAGTGTCAATGGCTTCCCCAGTGATTATGCAAGGTGTATTACATGTCCCTGTGAAATTAATAAGTTGCTTAAACAGGTTGTAATAAAATATATTAAAGGCTATTTGGGGGTTCGCTTTTCATGGCTTAGATTTTTTTTTTTTTAAATTAGAGATTGTCCTGAGGAGAAGACGGATTACACGCTACAGCTTCCACATTTTTCCACTTAATTACACGAAATCAGTAGATTGCTGCCTTTGTATTCATTTTTCTTATATATTGTAAAAATAAATTTGAAGGATAAGTTCATTGTTAACATCACATCACAGGACAAGACCAAAAAACCAAAACCTTCCCCGTCTGTGTTCATTATAACATCCATTACTTTTTATCATGGAGCTCTGAGTCATAGAGGAAATACCATACGTGTTAGGCTGTGGGTACACACGTCTTTCAACGGCTTTCATCATCTCCATTTCTTTGAAATATTGAAACGTCATTCCTCGCGACATAAAACAAAATTACAAAAAACTCAATGGGTGAATGCATATCTGACAAGCCAATGCAAATAAAAGTGACAGTGAAAAATATATTAGTAAAATTACAACTAAAAATAAAAGAAAGAAATTACACCTTCAGCAGATTACACCCAAAAATGTTGATGTTTAAAAAAAAAAATAAAAAAAAGACATAACATGGTATAAAAAAAAAATGCTGCAAGCGCTTGAACTTGGTGATAACTATCTTAAATAGACCAGGCTATGATTTCCTCCAGGTGTCAGGATGCATGAAATTTATTATTTGTGATTATCGCCAACTGATTGTGTGTATTTCATTGTCAACTTTTTCATAATCAAAAACTAGCAAAAAAATGAAACCTTTACCCCTAATTGTTCAGATTTATTTCATACTGTGTATCTCTGCATCTGGACTAGCAAAAAAAACATACTGTATGTTTTGGATACTTGCAAGTCAATAAAAGTAAATAAATACAAGAGATCACCAAATATTAAAATCATGGTGTCTGGGTGAGGGTGGACACATCCGGTGCCATCTGAACCAGACCATTATCTTATCACCGAGACAACAATATCTCATCCCTGGAAACTGGCTCTTTATAACCACCATTATTATCTTGTCAGCCACTGAGACTCAAGAAGGAAACAGCGCTTCCCTTTTGTATCCCTTTAAAAATAGAAGTCGCTGTCAGATTTGGGCGAAGCATAAGTACAGACGCTGTGTTGGCATTATTAAAACATCACGGCGAGGTTGGCGGGTAACCATAGGAACCGGGGAGGTTACTCCTTAAATTGATAAATTATGAGGGTACAATTAATAAATGATGTGTTTTAGTAGCGGGGGTTAATTTGCAACATCTTGGAATATATTTTGGACCAAGACCTCTTGGATTCGTTGTTTCACCCTGAGACTCTCTCCGAACAAAAAAGGTCACCAGGGAAATAAATCAGCGCCTCTATTAAGACTCACGATATTGATCCAGCTATAGCATATATAATATCTTGATTAAACCATATTCCACTCGGAGGGAGGCCAAAGCAAATCATGTCTGCCATCAGACTGACTGTAGAAACCTCATTTTACAATCAGAGTTATGATTATTAATCTCTCTCTCCGCTACCGATGTCAGTTGTTCTCTATTAGATCAACGACACAAGTAGGTCCACGGGGGTTTTGCGTCCAACTTTATTTTTATTTATTTAATACAGCCCCCATGCCGCCGCGGCTCTCGGGGCACCACGCTGCTTAAAGTTATTGCCGACTGTGCGGTAATCAAGTTGCCCGGAGTACAGGTTAAAACACTCAGCCAGCGAGGTGCGTGGAAAACATCTTCAGGTGGAGCTGGAAACCGCCGAAGCAGCGCGATGCCCTTCGAGCCGGTTGGTGCAGCTTGGTTTGACTAACGGCACGGAAACGCAGGGACGCAGCCATGTTGGAGGAGGCCGTAAAATATATGTGGCACACAACACTAAGAGGGAATCAACATTTGACTGTTGTCTCTATTATTTTGTCTTATTTATTATTTAAGGCAAGCTACTATAGATTAATAGAATACAAGTTTTAACTAATAGATATTTCCTTTTAACTTCCCCTGGTGATAACTTTTAATAAGACAATTATTTCTTTTGTATCATAACTTTTCTGAATTTGTATGCTTGATTATGCAAATGACCATTAGCTAATTCATTTTGATTTGCATACATTTTCAGAACAAAAGTCGGAGCACTACAGTCGAGGTTCAAATTCCCCGTTTAATTTCTGCTGTCATTGGAGTTAAAGGTTTCTCACTGGGAAAATTATGTTTTGTCACTCCATGAATGAGAAACTTCTGTCAACAATCATTAAAAAGCCATCATTGCCTTGTTTTTGGGGAATAACATGTCATTAATCAGTAAGTGTATGTTAATTGTTTTTGGTGAATTTTGGAGCTCTAACTTTGCAAAAAGACTAAATCATTTTGGATGTTTTCTTTTAGTCTAAGAAAAGACATGTTATGGAAGCAAATTTCGCCCAAAACTTCAAAATTGACTCGTGCATGAAAAAACATAAACAAAAACATGAGTTTTCTAGCTTTGTGTAAATTTGTTGATTCTACTTGGTTTTTTCCCGTGTTAATCGGTTCAGTAAGGTTAAGTGATGAAACGGCAATAACTGCGTACTTTATCATCAGACAAATGATAGCTGGTGGAGTTTGTCTGAGGGCTGTGACAGCTCCTCTGGACGCTACTGACGAGGCTTCATGTGACTGAATTACTATTCACCCAGTCACATCTGTAAATACTCCGCTTTCATTTTCTGGACACTGAAAATTTGAAACCTGCAATTTCCACACACACACACACACACACACACACACACACACACACACACACACACACACACACACACACACACACACACACACACACACACACACACACACACATACAATCAAATGGCAGAAAAAGGTGGTCGTTTGAATGCCGGAGAAGATGGTTTGGATGTTTTTGACACCCTCCACTGTGGGATGTCAGATTTGTGAAGTCTCTGAGATGTTTCGGTGTTGGTTCTCCTGAGTTTAGTTCTCCCTTTGATATCTCTGGCTGTTTTTAGGCCAGTGGAGGGCAAACGTTGCTAATCAATAGGCAGCACTGCTTTACGGCCCGCGTTGGATTTACAGGATTTTTTTGCATCAATGAAGTGATGCGGTACCTTCATTTGTCTAGCATTTAATTTAGCTGATTGTTTATGGACACGTTTGTCCTACAAACACTTTAAGTGAATTTGCGGAAATTGAACAAAACCAGTGATTAAAAGACATATTTGATGACATTTTCAGCCATGGACTGCAAAAACATTTTGATGATGTTTCTCACGATCGAGTGTTTTGACCGAGAGAGATCGAGTGGGATAACGACACAGATTAGCTTTTTGGTGTTCAAATTTTAGAGGTTCTGATTGCGTCTGTGAAAATCCATCAAACTGAAATTGTTTCAATGAATAGAGATGAAATACTCTTCTCAGTTGTTTTCATTTTATGTATGCAATTTTGCAAGATGCTGCTCTAAAAATTGCTCCTCTGTGTTGTGATGGATTCCCATTACATGGACTGGATGTAATTTTCCCTTTTTGTTCATGGCCTGTCTGACTTTGTTTTCTTTACCGATCAGCCCCTATAACAATAGGGTGTAATTTGCTGTCAGCAGGAGGGCCACCGCCATTGAATGAATGAAAAAACAAAAAAAAAGAAGAAAGAAAAGAAAGGAAAACACTGACCTGACTCCTCGAAGTCTTGGTTGGCCAAATTCCAGGAATCTCGGATTTGCAGCAAACTGGCTTCCATGGCCCTCAGTTCCACCTCAGGGCAATTACACTGTGGATAGTCGACGGCACACTGGCACCAGCAGTCACTGTCGCGGCACACAAACTGGCCCTCCTCATTACAGCCAATGTAGCTGAGAGCCGCCTGCACAAACCTGGCCCTCAGATACTCTGGCAGTACGGCCTGGAGGCCTGACGCGAGGACAAAAAACAGGACAAGAATGTCACATGGATGAATGAAGAGCGAGCGGTAAATGCTTTCGGTTTATGCAGAAGATGTCTTTAGAAAGCTGTTGTACGCTAGATCTGTAAAATCACGGAAGGCTGGCACTCATTTTCTTTTTCTTTGTCACCACGCTTGACATACGCTTGGCGTCACATGCAATATGCTGAGATTCACTTAAAGTTGTGTTTTTACTGTTCTGCTGCTTTTGTTCTGAATCATTACTGCCTGGGATTCAGTTCAGAAATCCGCGAGCATGCATGAAAAAATAAATAAATAAATAAATAAAAAAAAGCAAAAAGAGTGATTGAAGCTAAATTCATTGTGACAATCTCGTGCTGCAGTTATAAGCCTGCCAGAGAACAGACACTGTGACAATTCCATCCGAAATTGGGGGAGTTCAATTATGGATGGCCAACCTTGCAAATGAATCTTGTTTTCAGGGCTCTGAACCAAAACGGAGCTGACAGAGTCGAGGTTGTCATAGTTACTGCATCCGAGAGGGCCCGTCCTTGTTTCGGTCACCTAAAGGGAAGAAAACAGAGGCACATAACAATAATCCATACTGAGAAAGAAAGCAAGCCACTAATGGCATTAAATATTACAGACAGACAGACAGACAGACAGAGGAAAACAAAGGAATGGGGAAAGAGGGCACGTGACCGAATGCCACACAGAATAAGATTAACAGTCGTTCCCTCAACAGTCTCTCACAAAATATATGACACGTTATTTAGCCCTTCTCCATTGTACAAATCAAATTTAGGATAATGACTTTGAGCTAGTGGGCTGGAAATTGGTTGATAAGGATCCCTGGTGGAAAGCATAATGAGTAAGTTGTGGTGTCATCTGTCAAATTCATCTCTACGTTGCGTTTACCCATTACGATGCCCACCAACACTCATAACACGCCAAAATCCATTGTATTGCCGGTGTAAGCGTGTCCTCTTCAATTATACATGCACCAGAGGATTTGTGTAATATTGTTTGGGGCAAAGTTTTACATGAGGTAAGCGCTGCTGCTGCAGGACTACACAGGCTGAGATGGGTTGTGAGGTTTGGCAGCACACCACTAGACTGGATATAAAAGTGTTCGTAGCTTCCGGGTCTGAAAAATGAGGCTGATTTGGAAGCGCCACTAGAGGTCGGATCCAAAACCAAAACTCCGGCTCCATAGATTCACACGCAACTGGTCTCCAAAAAGTCAATGCATTTTTTCCATTAATTATCTCGGTGCTGTTGGCTAAAGTCGCTCCTTTTTATTTGTTTTCTGGCGATTCATCTGAAAATAATCCCGTCATTAGTTTGAAAATAAGCTTCCAGAGAGCCGGGTTTCTGGGGGTGTGTCTGTTGGATTGGTGGGCGGGACGTAGTATCGCCCGGTTACCGATGGAGAGTCAAATCCACAGCTCGCTTCCACCCACTTCGTCCTAATATGGTCACTTCCTGCTCCAAACCGCGCCGAACTAACAAGAGGGTGACGGCCAAAATCAGGACCGGAGGCTTCATAACGGCCGTTCACAAACCGACGGGCGACGTCGCTGCTGCTTGCAGCGCACTCATCACAGTAAACATCCTCCAAATGCGGCTCATCTAATTCAGACTTTGAGGATAGAAAGATAAACAGCTTCTTTTTTTCATTTAAATATTTTATAGCAAAATGACATGAATTTCAGATGTTCCAAACACAAACATTAGCTCCGATGTAGCTGGAGGATTGATTTATTAATTATGAATAAAGTAACCTTAAGTACTCTTTTTTTTTTTTTTTTTTTACAAGATGCGGGGCCATGCAGGAGGCTCTGAGAGACCGTGAGCACAGCAGGGCTTTGAGCTAAATGAAAATGTCAGCATGCTCACAATGACAATGCTAACATGCTAACGCTTGCCAACTGGCACACGAAAAGATACAGCTGGGAATGTCACTGCCGGTATTTGGTCAAAGCACCATCACGTAGCACGACGATGCCGCTAAATAGAAAAGTCTGGGCACCAAAGTCAGTAGATTTCATCTTGAGGGGGGGGACACGATCCGATCGTTTTCTTCTAAAAACGATGAAGGCCCCCTAAATTTCACTGAAACTTTATCCAGCCGCGCTACGACGGCTAAATAACAAAATAACGAGGCAACAGCGACAAAGAATACGTGTGAATAACCTCGAAAGCACCTTCAAGTTTCAGTTTTAAGACCTCTTTGCTCTCACATCGACGGATCAATTACGAATCATTTCTGGAGGACGTCGGCAACAATCGAGTTAAATGAAGTGAAATGTGCGAGCTGAAATGAAGGTTGTGTTCTGGGTGATTAGAATCATCATTCTGTCACTTACAGAAACGCAGCGAGAAGCAAAGGGCTGATTGGGAGTTTGTTTTCAAAAATCAATACAATAATCAACTAGAAGGGCCCTCGGAGTGCACAGACCTCCGCCAAGGCCAACAATGCACTCTTCTATGCAAATCTGCCACTGCTGGGTGTATTTACAATCGTGGCGATTGTTACAGTTCTCCCCTCTGAAATCTCCAGGGACCAAATTTTCTCTCCCCCAACTGGTCGAGGCAGATGGCCGCCCACATCTGAGCCCGGTTTTGTCGGAGGTTAAAAGAGACTTTTTCCTCCCCTCTGTTGGAGTTTTTTTTCTTTTCTCCGAGCTGAAATGGCAACTGTCGAATTGTTGGGTTCCTCTGTTTAATGTCGTGAAGTTCTGTTGTAAGGACTTTACCGTGTGCCTTGAAATAACCTGCGTTGTTCATTGGTGCCATGTAAATAAAAATGGAATTGCATTGAAAAGAACATATGCATCCCAGAAAATGTTTGCTGGTAACCCCTTGAATGCGGATTGTAATATGGAGTCATCATATTTCTGGCATGGCCTATGTTTTTTTTTTTTGTCACGTTTGAACTTTTTCTCAATAAACGTGAAAAATAATGCGTGGATCTAGCCTCCGTGGTTCACTTTAAAATTAACGGCTTCTACAAACTTCCACCAAGTTTTATGAAAATAGAGGTAATTGTGTTTGTAAGATATCAACATTCCGTAGTTACATAGTGAAGACCGTCAAAGCACGATCACGGACAGCATCATTTTTTGGACTCTAGTTTCTCTTATTTCATTATTCTCTTGTTTTTAATAATCGCTGACACACAATGCAAAGCTCTGTCAAAGGTGTAAAATGCGAGTGTTCATGGTGTAACAGAACTTCTAGGTGCTCCCACGGGGGAGCTGACAAGAGAACTATAGGATGATATTGTCAGCAGGAGTGATTTCCTTCAGTCATCGCCAAATGGAGTGGACTTTTTTTGTCCCTTCTTTTTCCCCCAATTCCCTTGAAATAAGCGCAGTTTGCTCAATGGCAGTCTGACAGTTCGGTGACTGAACGAAGGCAGCGGGGAAGGTTTTCGCCACAGAAAATTCACTCAGTGGAAACTGATATGGCTGTGTGGGTGTAAAAGTCTTCATAAGAGAATAAATTACACCCCAAATAGGCTACTGGCAGTTTGAGGATATTGAATTACAGCAGCTTGAAGGGAGTAACACAAGTTTTTTTTCATGGTCCCTGGGGGACTCTTGTACAAATCAAGGAAACGGTACAGTGACATGAAGTGAGCTGCCAAACAAGTTGGCGGATTTTGTTGGTTTGGCTCTGACAGGGAGGTCATTCACAAACTAAGTCTACGGAGGATACGACCACCTCGTTCGCACCCCGGCGGTGCGTCATGTCTGTATTGTCTGGATATCGCACAAACTAGTGATAAAAAAAACTCTTTCAAGTTTGAGGATTCATATTTAAATATAAAACAGCTCTGACAGATGCAAAAATCACTGGAAACAAGATGTGACAGCGTTGGGACGTGCCAGCTGGAGGCGGTGAGGAAATTTTGATTCAACACCTGTTCCAAGTCGGGTTAATAGACTCGAGATCAGGTTCAAGCACGTAAGGAGGAGGAAAAAGAAAACATCAAGACAATTCTTTACGAATGTGAAGTGGGCAAAGGGGCTGAGTGTTCATTGGAGGACAGATGTACAAACAAAGACCCCGTGGACAGTTAAGTAGTGAGTTGTGTGTGCAAGGATCGTCTAGATTGTCAGAACGCCGCTGTTTGTCTGAATAAACAGTCTGTGTAGTCATCATCGCTGGGTCCTTTTTGTCTGCAATGGAGAGCCAAATAAAATAACTTTGCTTGGTAAAATACATGAAAACTGCACCTGTGATCGGTAATCGGGGGCTTTACATCTCGTCTGTGACAGAAAGCTAAATTGCTGTAACTCTTTAACAACATAATGGAAAGAAGAAGCAATGTTGTTTTTGTAACAGATGTGATTATGAGCAGGGTCCAGCTCTAATGCAACATTTAGAAAAAACAAGAACTAAATGACAGCAGGTCTAACAGAGTGTGGAAGATTAGACAATAACTCTCGTCTTGTATCTGTTGCTTCGCTTGTATTTACTTACAAACGAGTGGAGTGAGCTAGTCCTCGCCCCGTTTTTAATATTTTACAATTTTTATACATTTTTTTAACCCCCCCCCCCCTCCTGTGCGCCAAGAGGAAACGATTCTCAGGGACAAATGAGGCTTTTCAAGCTGTTTAGGCAGATAACTGATCCACTGCTCCACTCGTGCTGAATGCGTTTATTTCTTTTCACCGGGTGGATCATCTATTAAAAGTCACCACTGATTCTCTGCTGCAAGACAAAAAGCTAACTATTTTGATGGAGACTGCTTCCATTTTCTGGTCCCATTAGGCCGTTGTCTGCTGTCAAAATTAATCACAGACTCATGCGTTAAGGTACATTGTAGACAAATGGGTTTTAAAACGAGGTAACTAAGTGCAAGCATGTGGAGCGGACTGATTAGAGGAGTGTCATTCCTTTTGTACATCGAATACGGTGAAAATCTCGCCAAACTAAAGTCTTTTTCACATAAAGTTACTACTAATTATTGTGGATAAAAAGGCCGAGGATTTCCACTGTTCGTTTGAAAGGGGCCCTGTGGTGACATTGTACTTTTAAAACTTCAGCATTATTTGGTAAAGTGGTCTGGGTCTGAGTCCGCAGGTTCATGCAAACTCAGGTGAGATCTGTCATCACCGACCCCCTCCACGATTGGAGAGTAAAACCTTTCAGTTGCTTGTTTCTTAATGTACTCGGTTCCTTAGAAAAAAAAACATGGTGTGGTGTTTTTTTTCATGCAGGCTAATCCACTCACAGTCGAGCATGAGTGTATCTAATATTTTCATAGAAGAACATGAAAATATCTCTAGAAGAGGAGAACATACTTTTTTGATGATGCTGCAGGTTTAATACGACTTGTTTGTAAAAAGAACAAAAGAAGTGACACGAATTGGTAAATACAGAAAGGAGCTGCTACCATTCATTCAAAAGTGCACAACGTAATGAAGTTTTTAACATTAGTTCAATAAGGAAGATCTGTAACCTCGCGTCACGGTTTATCTCCAACTCTGTGAATTAATCCTGCTGCGCTATCTTGTGCGTCACTTCCGATTTCCCTCGCTGTCAAATCACTCATTCGTGATCTTGTTGTCACCATTTTTGCCCAGTGAGCTCTCTGCCCAATCAGTCACTCCACAGGTGAAAACAATCCTTCAATGATTCAGCGGGGTTAATGGATGTGAACTTGAAGAGGGAAGCCAAAGCTGTGACAACAAATGCTGTGATGCAGCCCAGGGTGGTCACACATGAGAACATTTCCTCAGAAAAAACAGTGACATACAGCCTTTAATAATCACCCTGACGATGGAAAGTAGGCTAAATTAAGCAGAAAATTTACTTAAAGGTCAGAGAGACTTGTTTTTTTACAGAGTATGAGGTGAAAAGGACACACTGAATAAACCCAATACAAAATATTATTTACAAATTGGATGAAGTGACTGCTGAATCCTCTGAAGATGGGTAGAAAACAAAAAACAAACCTGGGAGCCCAAAAAAAGTTAAAGGGAAAAACAGAGTAACTTTTGGGACGTGCATAAAAAAAGATTTCACAACTTCTGCCGCGAGTCTCGAAAGATGCAACCGGATCCACGCCTTCAAAGACACAACGCCAGATTTGTTGCTGACAGAAACAGAGACACGCATAAAAAAAAACACAGCGTAGCATCTCGGCTGTCCTTTGAGCTCGTAGTTAGATTGTTCACAATCTCGACTCAATCATCCTTGACAAAAGCTTGATTTAGCGCATACATGTATTCGGGCTCTGCGGGCAGCAAAGATAAACTGCCAACCTGAAGGGAAATCCATCTCCCTCGCTGTCACTGGCGAATTATTGCCAAACACCATGACGGTGTCTTCTTTTAATATTTTCCCAAAGGTCCAATAAGAGCAACCACATCTCCTTGCTAGATTAATGACAGCAACCGTGGTATCCAGCCAGGAGGGAAAAAAAGGAAGATTTTTGCCGCTGTGGGCAGGAAAAGTTGTCTGTCTTTTGAAAACTACTTTTGACAACTACAAAGTTAAAGAGGAACAGCGTGTACAGAGAGACATGAGGTGGAATAAATGCTGGGAGCTCTGTATCTACAGTGCAGCCGGTGCCTCTGCCTGTAGCCCACTAAAACAACCCTTAACCCAGCAAAAAGGTTTGTGGTTTTTTTCAAGCTACACTTACAGGAACATCATCTTTTGAATACAAAGACATCCTCACTTTACCCAGGAGAGAAATACAGAGCTAGAAAAACAGTGAGAAGGACAGACACCGACTTCCATTCTTGTTTTTTATTATTGATGTGTTAACACAATTAATTAAAAACCGAGCAGCCTCCGTAGGGACCCGCAGATTAATTTCCAACACAGACAGATGTCCAACTTAAAGGGGAAAATTGACCAAATGCAAATCTAAAGATGGCTTTTCTATGCATAGCAATGAGACCATCTGCAAAAAGAACCCAGTGGAGCAGAGCATGTGTGCACAGTCAGCCTTCTCTATTAGAAAGTGACCCCGAGAAGAAAAAAAAAATACATCATCCGGTTTTTTTTGTTTTTTTTTATTTCACTACTTTCAAGACTTCATTCAGATTTTTTTGCTTAAAGGGAGAAAACAAGTTATTCTAAAAATATGATATGCAAATGACACGGATCAGTTGGCAGGGGAATTATTAATGTGCCATAATTGAGAACAAGATAATTGTGCTGACTGTTGGAATAACTAACAGCTGCATTTAATGGAACATTTAATTGCACTTAAAGGGTTTCCTAGAATAAGCAGTTTGCGATGCTCATACATGCTGCGGACGTGACTTGTTTATCTAATCACGATGAGTTTAACTTTGTCCTCTAGGCAGGCCTTTTGATGTCTGTTGAAATTCTCCTTTTGGAATTTATTAAGCCTGAAAACATCCCTTGTGTAAATTCAGAAAATATATATATATATTTTTGTTTGTCTCTAGGGCTGACATTAATATTACCGTGGTAATTGGAGTATTTCTTATCAAAATATGGCAAATCTTTCATTAAAAAAAAAAAAAAATAGAGAACTAAAACACAACATAACATGATCACATCCTCATCATACAATCCCAGTGGAATTTAAATGACAATACTGAAATTTCACCCTGTAGCAGAAGTGATTCACAAACATAAGTAATAATTTGCAACCTGTTGAAAAACAAGTCACGGCAGCAGAGCGGTATAACAGACACTTGTCAGATTTTACAAGCTCATGCTGAAATGATTCCACTCCTACAAAAAACTAAAGCCTGGTTCAATGTTCCATTAAGCTGTGAATTCTGACCTTTTTAAAGTAACTTTTCTCCTGCTGCATCTGCCTGTTTTGCACCAATTAGAGCTGAGTACAGACTTCACCAACCTGCAGCCTTTTTCAGGTGGCAAGTAAACACTCATCGGATCAGTGCAACATTTCACAAGTAGGAATCATCACACACTCAGTGGCCACTTCGTTAGATTCACCTGGACAATGCACACAACTCTGCCATGATTCCACTTTTACAAACTTCATAGTGTTCGCTTTTTGTTGACTCTTTTGGAAATGTGCCAGTTGAATTCTGTTTATCATTGCAGTCATATGATGTTTGACTGGACTGCATTAGGTTGAGAAGTGTTTCTAAAATTCTTTGGCCAGGATATTAACATAATATCATGATGTTACATTTTACACCGTTTAACGAGGAGGAAGAGCTGAACACACGACACCGAGGCAGATAGTCAAAGCAAAAGTGAGCTTTACTGTCAAAGACCAAGCACTGAAACAGGCAAAAGTCATCTGAGGAAAACTTACGAAAAGGAATTTTGCGTTCAAATTGAACTTGTAGTTACAACACAGGAAGCTGGGCGCACCACTTGCTTGGCGTTTAAGTTGTTAAGTCGTAAAAACACAGTTGCCAGATAACAGCCGCACGGACGGTGTCTAGAAGCCACCGAGGCTAACAATTTATCAAGCTAACAGGCGGACAACGTAATGCAGGAAATGCAAAGACACGGAGGAAAAAGATGAGGCCGTCGAGAAGATAAACATTTTACAAGTTACAAAGACAAACTCGACATGACTAAAATTACAATATACTCGCTTAATATCCAACAAAAAAAAAATATATTTCTACGGCGTCTGGCATTTCCGTAAACGTCAGAAAACACGTCACAACTTGTGACCTCAAAGGTTGATATACATTTTAGACACACGACAAGACAGGAAGTGAAAGAAACAAGACAGAAGAGGTGAGGGAGTTCAAATTGAAACAGGAAACCGCACTTTAACTAACTTTAACTAATATTAAACGTCTAACCTACTTATTTCCAACAGTGTCACAAACACTAGAGGAATTCTGAAAGAGCTGCATTACAAAAAAAAAAAAAAAAAATACTAAATTTAAGAAAGTAATAACCAGGAAATCAGCTACAGATAGAAAATTAACAGAATATTCCTGGTTGCAGTAAAATGTTTGACAACCACAAGCTTCGGTGCTCATTAGCAAAGATTATCCAAGTTTCTGGAACTGTATTAGAAGTATAAACATCATTCTTTCCAAATATATTTTCCTGTGCATTGTATCTGAAATCTCCCATAGGTACTTAACTGAGTCGAGATGTGCATATGCAATGCATATGCGATTCATATATTTTTTTTTACCATTCGGTGAAGCTGCATGAAACTGTTGACAGTTGTTGTGTCCCCGCCCCCTTCTTGTTTATTCATGATTTTCCTTTTAATTTGACTGTATTGTCAAGCAAGCAAGCACTCCCAAGCGAGCCCCTGAAGGCATCCTTCTCAACTCCACCTCGCACTGTGTCTATAAAAACGTAGCCGTCTGCCGGCGCACATATTAGTTGCGGGGAGCAGTGCAGCTTGTAAAGTCGACACCGCTCCCCTCTGAGACGGCACGGCGGCCCGGCAACACAAGTGCAGCGGCTCAGAACGAATCATTTGAACTTTTCTTTTTTTCCCGAGCAGGTGAGACCCAGAGCCGGTAAGTTGGCATCGTAACCGGATTGAACGCTTGCACTGCTGCTGGTTTTACTCAGCGTCTGCAGCGGAGGGAGATGTATAAGTTGAGCTCGGGTTTATTTTCTCCTGCAGAGAGGTTACGCAACACCTGTAGAAAAAAAAGGCGCCTCAATTTCTCCCTCACGTTCAAATGCGTTTTATTGGCTACGGCAGTAGAGTGTTGGTGCCAAAGCAAGTATATGATGCAGCAACCGGACCCAGCTACTATCATAATGAAAAGCAACAACATGTAGGTTAATTATTCAGTAGGAAGGATACAATATATTTTCTCTCGCAAATCTGAATTAGCAGGATTATATACAGTTGTAACTGCTGGATAACCAATTGAATGAAGTGAACTTGATAAAAAGAAATTAGCCTATAAGATGGCCTTTAAATACCTGTTTTATCCAAATCAGATTATGTCTCGCACAATTTGTAGATGGATGATAGCCTATGTGCTATTGGTGCGGAGCGACGGCAGGCCAATGCAGCACTTAGCCTGTTAACATGGTCCACTGATACAGATGGCTCTGAGGCACATTCATTATTTAGAAATGTAAGGCTTTAATATTATTATAAGACCAGTTAGACGAGAGCATTTCACTGATGAAGATTCATCACTGCTGCGAAATCCCTCGTATGAATAATTCCACAAAACTGCATAAAATGTCACTTAGCGAGCTTGTGTTGTCAGATGTTTGAGCAACAATGGACTTTAAATGGCTGCACTTTCTGCTTGCTGAAAGAAAAGGAAAAAAAAATGTACAAGACAGCATTAATGTTTCATGAAAATCATCACTCATCTCAAAATTGCTTCATTCGCTGCACCTTCAAGAGTCGTCATTCGCTTAATCACCGCGGCACAGGAGACGCACAAATCCACATTTGCATCTGAGATACGTTTCCGCCTGTTTATTCAGTCTTTGAGGATTTCAATGCATGTTTTAAGACCACTTTGTTGCACTGGCTTACACTCTAATGTCAACGAGAGAGGGATAAGCTTATAAAGTATAAGCAAGAAAAAAGGGGGAAGAAGAGGGAAAATAGCATCAGAATGAGATTATTGTGTGCCTCCAGACAGGAGGGGGGAAAAAAGAAAAAAGAAGCCCCTGAAAAGCCACAGGGGAGCAGAGAAGGGACCTTTGGTAGAAAGAAAGTGCAATTTAACACTGTATGTGGTGTTATGTTCACTGAGGGAAACCAAGCTACGCTATTTTACAGGAAGTACCAGTCACTTAAAGAGGGGCAGAGGGAGCGAATTTGATTTGGTGCGTTTTGTTATTTGTCTCCCCAGGCTTCACTTCTTCTAAACCAGCCGCAGTTTAAAACAAGAAATAGCTGAAAGAGCATGAAATTCTTAAAAAATCTTGACATCAAAAGTCAGATATCAGACTCGAGCAGAGAGCTATCGTGCACTCTATTTATATCACACTATTATCAGAAGCCTCTTTATGTGCAACATATCAAGGGTGGGAAACTTGTTAAAATTTAAAGGGGTTGAAGACGTGGTGAGATGAGAAAATGTGGGACATTTATCATCCGTCTTGATAATGAAGATGCAAAAAGAGTCGAATGAATAATTCATCCGCGCTAGTGATAAGAGGGCAAGGTACTTTTTTTTTATCAAATGTATTTGTTTTATTAGTTTTTGTTTTGTTTATCCTGTCATCAAAAACTGCCCCGAACTTCGAGGAGCCGTGTTCTCCGTAAACTGTTGCTCCGCCATCTGATTCGGGACGCTTCAGCCTCAACTTGTGTTCTCTCGCTCTCTGCTCGGACGAATGAAGCGTAACGCGACGTTACCGACTCGAAGCGTAGGCTGGCGCCGCAAAATGGGTCAAACGTTCCTTATCGCTCCTCCTCCCCTTGTCAACGATATTATCCTTTCCACTTTGCTTTAATGAATCTTCAATACAGAGCGGCCCGTGCTGCAAATAAAAAGTAAGCGCGACGATTGATGCAGCTTATTTTTACCCCCTGTACATGCTGGCACCTCCATCCCTGGACTAAAAAGGCCCTTCTGTCCTCCTCTCATCTCCGCTCAGTCGCATCTGACACCTTAACTCATACCACAAAATGTTTGACAAATGACGGAGGCTCTCAAAGGAAATTACTGAAATGGAAGGGCTGATTCATCACACTGTGTAACAGCGGAGACTGTTTTTTTTTTTTTTTCGCACTCCTATCTCATTTTCCCCGTCTTTGATTATTTTCCAGCGGCGCTGTGTTCAGTCCTACAGGCCTTCAGGCCAGGCATTTCTACCATTTAAATATGTTATCTATTTAAACCAGGGGACCAGTGCTCTTCTTGAAGGCAGCTTTGTTTTGGCATCCGTCTTCATCGGGGTGAGGTAATAACCCATGTTTGGAATTAAAGGCTGCTGGCGCTGTGAATATTTTACATCAGTCACCTGAAAATGTCTCGCAAACAAACGCACACCCAGAGGGCTTTTTCTTTATTCATCTCAATCAGAGGGGTTTTTAGCAGCACTTTGTTTCAGCGGTGGCTGCCAAATCAGCTCGACGTCTTCTTGCCAATTCACTTTAGAGAATGTACAGTTGCGTCTCTGATGGACTGTATGGTGGGGCATCGCTAAGGACAAGTCAATGAAAAAGGGGCCCGGCTCTCGGGACAAGAAGACGAGGCAATTTGTGTATTTTTTTTTTTAAGCGGCAGCTGCACAGTCAGAATGAAGGAAATAGGCCGTCATGTTTCTGTCTTGGAGCTCCCGTTGGCGCCGTGCTGCTCACTGACAACTACTTAAGGTTTGTTTACCACCTGGGACACGAAGTGACATCCACCTTTCCCAACAAAGTACAAAGCAGCCAAGCAGATTAATGTAAAATGTAGACCAGGAATCAAAAGAACATCAAAACATTTTGGCTGGTGAAAAATCTGTCCTGCGTGACCTAAATGCATCCTGGGAAATTGAATATCTGAGTATCGGAGGGTTGTTTGTAAAACACATGATCATTCTTAACTTTTGAACGATTGGTTTGACATTATGAATGAATTGTCAAATCGATCGTTCGAAAATCATTTGAAATCTCAGCAGATGCAGATGATGAAATAGCTGCTATACAGCATTCACACTAGTTTTTTTTAAACTGGTCTTGTTATACTTTATCATGTAATTTTCGGAGGGTACACCTTCACAGGAGCAGATAATAATATAGTATTGGTTGAAAAACAATGCAAAGTCTTTCAACAAATAAATAATTTGAATGTCAAATTCGGCGTGAGTCATTGTCAAACAAAAAAAAATGCCAAAGGTGCTAGCGCTGCCCCTCCCAATGTGAGGATTTGTTGTTCATTTTCTGTTTTCTTATCATTGCAATATGGTCTGTTAGTCAGAACAAGTCATTTGAATACGTCACCTTGGGCTCTACACAAAATAGTTCATCGAAAAAATGTTTATGTCACTAAAAAATGAATGCTTTTGTTTTCTCTCCCATTGTTATGATTCTCAGTAAAAAAAAAAAAATCTAAGACTTCTTCTATGCACACAAAAGCTTAATTTCTCTCAAACGTATTCAAATCTGTGAGTAAGCCTTCACCTTTGACGAGCTTCATCTACTTGACAGGTGTAACAAATCATAAGGCTGGATAAAATGCTTGAATATTGCATAAGAGCATTTCTCGACAACAAAACGGTCCCTTCTAAAATGTGCAGTGTTATCATACAACACAATGCCACAGATGCCACTAGTTTTGAGAGAACGTGCAGTTCTGACCGTCCACCAGAGCCGCTGCCAGCGATGTGAATGTTTGTTTTACTCCTTTAATATAAACCGACTTCCACTGTCGTTTCCAAGAATTTGTCGGCGCATCCAAACAGACTATGTGTAACCACGCCAGCCGAGGACCGCCACATCTGGTCGTGAGTGGGCAAACGCTCTCCTTCCATGGCATGTGGCACTTTGAAGTGCTCTCTTCATGGATGAATTCTGGTTTACCACTACTGGTGGGTAGATTCAATGAACAATAAACACAGGCGCATTTTAGAGATGGAAATTTCAACGTACAGAGATACTGTGACGAGATCCCGAGGCCCACAGTTGTGGCGTTGGTCCACCGCCATCGCTTTCGTGTTTCAGATTGATAATTCACGGCCCGCTGTTCCAAGGATCTGTGCAAAAATTACTGGAAGCTAAAAAAAAAAAAAAACATCCCGGTTCTTGCGTCTCACCCGTTGAGCCGGTTTGGGATTCTCAAGATTGGCTTACGGGACAGCGTGCTCCAATTCCTGCCAAGATCAAGCAATTTCGCAACTTCACCGTTGAAAAGGATTGGAGTAGCACACCGCAGTTTACAACCAACAACCTGAGGAGCTCTCTGCGAAGGAGATGTGTCACATCACACGAGGCAAATTCTGGTTTCCTGGCCCCTCCACAACCCCCCCCCCCCAAAAAAAAGAGGAATATCTGTGAAGAAAAAAATGATAATTGAAGAATATAAAACTGCCCGTTAGAGTGGCCTTTTACGGTGGCGAGCACATCTGTGCAACATTCATGCTGTTTAATCGGCGTCACATCTGTCAGGTGGATGAATTATCTTGAATTGCAACAAAAGAAAATGTTTCAGAAGAAAAGTCTTTGAAGTTTTACTTCAACTCCTGAAGAATGGGAGCGGAAACAAAAGTGTTTACATTCAGTTCAACATAATACATTGCTATGGTGACAAAGATATTAACACGAATATAACATGAGAATAATGGTAGTGCATTTTGTAAAAATCTGTACCCTGTTTGTGAAGTCTTTGACCTTTGCATTGGTCATATGATGACACCTGGATCAACTACTTTTACTGACGAAGACTAGGTTCAAGTTTTCCAAATGCATGCGAGTAAAGTTTTTAAATTGAGTTTGGTTTTACTTTTCTTTTTTTAAATCAACTGAATGTACTACTTCATTTCAGTGTTCACTTTGTCGTCCCTCTGTACTTTCTTACCGTTGAGTGCTCCCTCATGTAATCCCAATTGAATTTCATTTTAGATTATGTCACATTAGCTCATTATTTCAAGACAATACATGTTAAAATATAAATATACAAATGTTAGAGCCAAGACCCGTGGATCCGTATAATTCAGAGGTGTCCGCTTCAGTTGCCATCTCTGCAGAAACCGGTGTAATCACATGACAAACACACCAAAGAGCCTGACGGTAGTCTCAGATCGGTGTTTTTGCAGGTTGCAGTTATTACCGACATTGTTTGACGTTAATCTCTTGTTTACCCCGAGCAAGAGTAAACATTAAAGCCACGTGAGGGAACAGACTCCTCGGAAAGCAGAGCGAAATCTATGCGAAGGGCAAACTCAGCCGATTCAATTGTGTCAGCTTGATAACAACTGACAGAGTGATGAATGAACACCCCCCGAAGGCATTAAAGCAGTGAGAGATGCATGGTGATATTTACATCATAAGTACATCTTGATATGCACGGCATGCTGTTCCCTATACAAGCTCGTGAATACACACATGAAAGAGCAAGAAGGAGGGAAGCAAACAATGCCGCTCGCTTCATCTCCTCTCTTGCTTGAACTCTCTCCTGCTCATCCAGCGTGCCTGTTTACTCAAATGTCACATCAAAACACCTTAAAGCGCTTCCAACACAATGCTGGCGAGGAAACGTGCATAGTTATAATCAAACCAGCTAAATAATGTCAGTCAATTATTCATTTTAACTGCTGGAAAGCAAGTTATTTTCTTTTACGAATAACGACATATTTGACTTAAATAGTCAGTAAGTGTGACCGTGATGATCTTACTTCACCCAAAATCCTGATCTTTCCCCAAATCTATCGAGAAACTTTCACGCCTAACCCGAGACAAATCCTAACTTCTAGAGCATCACGTCGGAAAATTGTGAGAGTTTTGAAACAGTGATTTGTTTTTCAGTCGCTCAGGAAATTGAATAAAACTGAAATGCATAGTATTTAAAGTAAATTTTAAAGCACCCCTTCTTTCAAATAGGGTATTTATTTTTTAAGTTTGAAGCCATTGTTGTTTAAGTTCATCAAATATAGAAAAAAACAGAGAACTAAAATATTCCCAGCTATTTCTGTATGTTTGATATGTTTCTTATCATCATAAAGTAAGTATTTTTTTCCTAGACTCCCAATTTTTCAACAATTCTCACAATTTACAGCAAACAAATTGAATAAAACTCCAGAAATTTAATCATTTTTGGGAAAAATATGCCAAAAAAGTTGTTTATCGCAGCAATCACAAAAAAACAACAAACAATGATGGATTGAGGCAAAACTCTCGTCGCCAACAAAGCTATTAAACACTTGTAGCAACAGAATCTATTGCATGCTGTGTTGTTGAGAAAACATTAGCTAATGAACTTTTAAGCAAACGGAAATAAATGTATTTGATCCATTTAACTGATTGGAATATTTCCAATCTGACATCTGGATGGTCGTATATGAGCCCTGATGAATTCATGAAGCCTATCTTGGCAATGAGGAGCGGAAATGAGGAAAAGGAAATGTTTGATTTTTTTTTTTTTTTGTAAAAGGGTGTTGGCATCCACTGCGGTAGAATACACTTAGTTCAACTGTTTTGTGAAGTAAATCTATTAAGTATTAAAGAGGTTGTATCATTCAGAGCATTCTCTCTGTATAATTTTACTTTGAAGCACTGTGGAAATATCAAAATGGCTGCCACGGGATTTTGCCTAGAACATGAGGTGAGCTGTTCCAGTGCATTCCCTCTTAATGGTCCATTAATTAAAAATTGTAACAAAAGGAGGTGACGTTAATAGGCCATGAAGAGATCTTTGAAATATGTTTTAATAATGATATTCTGCATTTGAAAAAGGCCAAGACCGTGACCATCGAGGATGTATTCAAGGGTAATAAACTGCATACAGTAATTGGTAATGTGTGATAAGTGCTTGGCAGGTACGGACCATTGTACAGAGTGGTTTTCTTCATTTTTTCCAATAATAAATCACAGAAAAATAAACATGTGCAATTATCATAAAAAAAAAAAAAAAAAAAAAGCAGCACAACAGTAAGAATCTGTTGGGTGTTTTTCTTTACAACATTTTATCGGGTGGAAGAACTGAACCACCAATATGAGTCAGTATCTCTGGTAAAGGTGATATACTGTTCTCATTATATCGTACTTTATATAAACAATAGTTTCATGTCAGTCAGTAAATTAACAGTAAAAGTTTGTAGTGTCTAAAATAAAAAAAATATAGTGGATGTAGTTAATTTGG